>NW_027411787.1:0-102761 GCF_047663935.1 Musca autumnalis
GCCCCAGTGATTTGTTGCCTCGAAAACCTGTCATTGGCCCCATCGTGCATTGGCTAAGGGTATATATCAGTCGGCAAAGCCGACTGACACTTCTTTACTTGCCTTCTTCTATAGGAAGATCTTGAGGTCTTCTATAGCAAGAACCATAAAGTTGCTTAGAATCAATCAAATTAGAAAACTCTCAATTCGAATTTAATATTCAATGAAGTGTTGTATTTAAAAATAGTGTATTCTTTCTGTTTCTATTTATTTCGAAAATTGTATTGTTTTGTACTCGATTTCCAATTTACAACGTTGTTTGTGTGTCTGCTATTCTCCACTGCTGTTGGTTTTTTTACATCAATTCCATTAACAACGGATATGAAAATGTCCTCATTTTCCTTTTGTCGTTCGTTTCGTTAGTAATGTTGACGCCGGGTACACTTTTTATATTAAACAAGAAATAAATAAGAAAACATGTGAAGGTGAGTAAACTCTTGAGTGCCCTATAATAAGGAAGGTTCATATTTTCAGTTGGGAAAATTTTAGTAAAAACGGAGACCATTTCCTCAAAAAGAATATTTTTCTATAGTCTTCAAACTTAAAAAGACTGGCTTATATGATAAGTATTTCTCAATTCCATGTATCTGAGTTGCTCTTAAATTAGAAAATTAAAAAAATTAATTAAAATAAATTAAATTATATGGGATCTCCTTTATATTTACGAATTCGAATGACTTGCCGAACCATATACGGTGTCTTTCTTTATCTATTGACAAGTTGGCAAGCTCAATATACTCGGTATTTATGAAACTCGCTGTATGTTTTATAATATAGGATCTGATATCTACTTACGTCCTTCTACTATTCAATACTTTTGAGGTTCTTCTAACTATGGATTACCTGTTAAGGGCCTTCTGCCTATATAAATCCTTAGAAAAACCTTATACTTTTAAAAACCTTTGGAGCATATAATGCCTATTGGAAACATTTTGACGTATTTCTATGTATTGAGGGCCTTTCAACGGCCTTCGGTTTTAAGAAAACTTTTTAGAGTTTTCGACATAATAAAGACTCTTTGTGGGTCTTCTATCTACATACCCTTTTAAGGGTCTTATGCCTATTGAAGATGTTTTGATAGGTTTCGTATAAAAATCCTTTTGAGGGTCAAAAGAAGATTATCCATGATTTTTTTTACCGGTTTCAGCTATGGAAAATATCTCTCTGATATTTTGTAACAACCGATAACAAAAACTCAATATAAGTTGCAATTCGTTATAGGGTGTATAGCAATTCTAAAGCATCACTGACCGACATCATCAACATGGTTATATATTTGCGTATAGTTGATTAAATTCTATATTGTCTTGATTGTATTTAGTGGTCCTGTCCTAACCATTACCAGCGAAAGACATGATTCAGCAAGACGATATATTTTTCATAGTTCAATTTATTTAAATTATTCGCTTTTACAAAGTCAAAACGAAATGGACATTGGGATGAAAAAAGAAAAAAATAAGTTGGCGAATTTATAACTTTAGCTCGCGGATTTCAATGTAATGGCAAAAACCGCTCTAAAAGGTGTATAAGAACAACGTTTAACAGAGGTTTTAGCGTTGTTTTAAAATTGATACCCAATCTCGTCTCTATTTTGAGGTGATCTTTTTTATGATCTTGTTCGATTTTAATCCATTACAATTTTATATATATCTTTTTATATCTATAGTATCCCATTGTGCACTTAAAGCTTTCCATTGAAGCCAGTAAGTTAGTCAGTCGTTCAGTTAACCAATGAACTAAAGTAATTGCATTCTCAGGGTCTATGCTTATCACAGTATATTCATGGAGGGTTGACTGGCTTGCTAGCTTCTTGACTGGATGGCCTCGAGTGTTTAGAGAACGTTTAACTGCGTCAAACATTATGAAACCGGAATCGTTAACATCATTCAAATCATAAATTTCGTCTTCATGGCGCTGTGCTGTTGTGTTTGCTATTCCCACTTTTAAAGTAATATTGAATCTGCATACATAAAGAAAGCTATACAAATATTTTAACGTATCTATGAGTGAGTGTGTTTGTGTGTCTGAATGTATCTTGGCTAAATGTTATAAACACTATAAATATAAATCAGTTGAATTGTTCGTTGCCTTAGCATAGTTAAATGTAATTTATTGTCTTTTATATTCGCTCTTTATTTTATTACTATGTTTATGGCAAAGGATTTACTTCGCGCCCGTTAGACAATTTTGTTTTAATGGAAATTTCATTGTAAAAAGTGTTTCGCCATGTTCCAATCCTGGTTGGCTACATGTCAAAGATAACTTTAGTGGGCATAGTTAGTTTAGCCGGCAATCATGAGGAAGTGGTTCTTTTGAACAATTTATTGTAAGGATTTGCCAAAAAGTATTTGCAGTAAACCGCGAAATTTGTAAGGACTAAAGGTTTTTTAGGGAACAAAAATAAATTTAAGAATTACGTTGAGTAGCGAAGTTAAGGAAATCAGAATGATCTTTAAAAAAATCCTCGTTTTGTGGGCCATTGGTGGCAGAAAAATATTGTTTAAAAAATCCACGTTTTGTGGGCCATTGGTGGCAGAAAAATATTGTTTAAAAAATCCACGTTTTGTGGGCCATTGGTGGCAGAAAAATATTGTTTAAAAAATCCACGTTTTGTGGGCCATTGGTGGCAGAAAAATATTGTTTAAAAAATCCACGTTTTGTGGGCCATTGGTGGCAGAAAAATATTGTTTAAAAAATCCACGTTTTGTGGGCCATTGGTGGCAGAAAAATATTGTTTAAAAAATCCACGTTTTGTGGGCCATTGGTGGCAGAAAAATATTGTTTAAAAATCCACGTTTTGTGGGCCATTGGTGGCAGAAAAATATTGTTTAAAAAATCCACGTTTTGTGGGCCATTGGTGGCAGAAAAATATTGTTTAAAAAATCCACGTTTTGTGGGCCATTGGTGGCAGAAAAATATTGTTTAAAAAATCCACGTTTTGTGGGCCATTGGTGCAGAAAAATATTGTTTAAAAAATCCACGTTTTGTGGGCCATTGGTGGCAGAAAAATATTGTTTAAAAAATCCACGTTTTGTGGGCCATTGGTGGCAGAAAAATATTGTTTAAAAAATCCACGTTTTGTGGGCCATTGGTGGCAGAAAAATATTGTTTAAAAAATCCACGTTTTGTGGGCCATTGGTGGCAGAAAAATATTGTTTAAAAAATCCACGTTTTGTGGGCCATTGGTGGCAGAAAAATATTGTTTAAAAAATCCACGTTTTGTGGGCCATTGGTGGCAGAAAAATATTGTTTAAAAAATCCACGTTTTGTGGGCCATTGGTGGCAGAAAAATATTGTTTAAAAAATCCACGTTTTGTGGGCCATTGGTGGCAGAAAAATATTGTTTAAAAAATCCACGTTTTGTGGGCCATTGGTGGCAGAAAAATATTGTTTAAAAAATCCACGTTTTGTGGGCCATTGGTGGCAGAAAAATATTGTTTAAAAAATCCACGTTTTGTGGGCCATTGGTGGCAGAAAAATATTGTTTAAAAAATCCACGTTTTGTGGGCCATTGGTGGCAGAAAAATATTGTTTAAAAAATCCACGTTTTGTGGGCCATTGGGGGCAGAAAAATATTGTTTAAAAAATCCACGTTTTGTGGGCCATTGGTGGCAGAAAAATATTGTTTAAAAAATCCACGTTTTGTGGGCCATTGGTGGCAAACAAATATTGTTTAAAAAATCCAAGTTTTGTGGGCCATTTGTGGCAGAAAAATATTGTTTAAAAAATCCACGTTATGTGGGCCATTGGTGGCAGAAAAATATTGTTTAAAAAATCCACGTTATGTGGGCCATTGGTGGCAGAAAAATATTGTTTGAAAAATCCACGTTTTGTGGGCCATTGGTGGCAGAAAAATATTGTTTAAAAAAATCCACGTTTTGTGGACCATTGGTGGCAGAAAATATTGTTTAAAAAATCCACGTTTTGTGGGCCATTGGTGGCAGAAAAATATTGTTTAAAAAAATCCACATTTGGGGGTAATTGGTGGCAGAAAAATATTCTTTAAAAAATCCACATTTGGGGCAATTGGTGGCAGAAAAATATTCTTTAAAAATCCACGTTTTGTGGGCAATTGGTGGCAGAAAAATATTGTTTAAAAAATCCACGTTATGTGGGCAATTGGTGGCAGAAAAATATTGTTTAAAAAATCCACGTTATGTGGGCCATTGGTGGCAGAAAAATATGTTTGAAAAATCCACGTTTTGTGGGCCATTGGTGGCAGAAAAATATTGTTTAAAAAATCCACGTTTTGTGGACCATTGGTGGCAGAAAAATATTGTTTAAAAAATCCACGTTTTGTGGGCCATAGGTGGCAGAAAAATATTGTTTAAAACATCCACGTTTTGTGGGCCATTGGTGGCAGAAAAATATTGTTTAAAAAATCCACGTTTTGTGGGCGATTGGTGGCAGAAAAATATTGCTTAAAAAATCCACGTTTTGTGGGCCATTGGTGGTAGAAAAATATTGGGTAAAAAATCCACGTTTTGTGGGCCATTGGTGGCAGAAAAATATTGCTTAAAAATCCACGTTTTGTGGGCCATTGGTGGCAGAAAAATATTGTTTAAAAAATCCACGTTTTGTGGGCCATTGGTGGCAGAAAAATATTGTTTAAAACATCCACGTTTTGTGGGCCATTGGTGGCAGAAAAATATTGTTTAAAAAATCCACGTTTTGTGGACCATTGGTGGCAGAAAAATATTGTTTAAAAAAATCCACGTTTTGTGGGCCATTGGTGGCAGAAAAATATTGTTTAAAACATCCACGTTTTGTGGGCCATTGGTGGCAGAAAAATATTGTTTAAAAAATCCACGTTTTGTGGGCGATTGGTGGCAGAAAAATATTGCTTAAAAAATCCACGTTTTGTGGGCCATTGGTGGTAGAAAAATATTGGGTAAAAATCCACGTTTTGTGGGCCATTGGTGGCAGAAAAATATTGCTTAAAAAATCCACGTTTTGTGGGCCATTGGTAGCAGAAAAATATTGTTTAAAAAATCCACGTTTTGTGGGCCATTGGTGGCAGAAAAATATTGTTTAAAACATCCACGTTTTGTGGGCCATTGGTGGCAGAAAAATATTGTTTAAAAAATCCACGTTTTGTGGGCCATTGGTGGCAGAAAAATATTGTGTAAAAAATCCACGTTTTGTGGGCCATTGGTGGTAGAAAAATATTGTGTAAAAAATCCACGTTTTGTGGGCCATTGGTGGCAGAAAAATATTGCTTAAAAAATCCACGTTTTGTGGGCCATTGGTGGCAGAAAAATATTGTTTAAAAAAATCCACGTTTTGTGGGCCATTGGTGGCAGAAAAATATTGTTTAAAAAATCCACGTTTTGTGGGCCATTGGTGGCAGAAAAATATTGTTTAAAAAATCCACGTTTTGCGGGCCATTGGTGGCAGAAAAATATTGTTTAAAAAATCCACGTTTTGTGGGCCATTGGTGGCAGAAAAATATTGTTTAAAAAATCCACGTTTTGTGGACCATTGGTGGCAGAACAATATTGTTTAAAAAATCCACGTTTTGTGGGCCATTGGTGGCAGAAAAATATTGTTTAAAAATCCACGTTTTGTGGGCCATTGGTGGCAGAAAAATATTGTTTAAAAAATCCACGTTTTGTGGGCCATTGGTGGCAGAAAAATATTGTTTAAAAAATCCACGTTTTGTGGGCCATTGGTGGCAGAAAAATATTCTTTAAAAATCCACGTTTTGTGGGCAATTGGTGGCAGAAAAATATTCTTTAAAAAATCCACGTTTTGTGGGCCATTGGTGGCAGAAAAATATTGTTTAAAAAATCCACGTTTTGTGGGCCATTGGTGGCAGAAAATATTGTTTAAAAAATCCACGTTTTGTGGGCCATTGGTGGCAGAAAAATATTGTTTAAAAAATCCACGTTTTGTGGGCCATTGGTGGCAGAAAAATATTGTTTAAAAAATCCACGTTTTGTGGGCCATTGGTGGCAGAAAAATATTGTTTAAAAAATCCACGTTTTTAGGGCCATTGGTGGCAGAAAAATATTGTTTTAAAAATCCACGTTTTGTGGGTTATTGGTGGCTGAAAATTTTTGTTTAAAAAATCCACGTTTTGTGGGTTATTGGTGGCTGAAAATTTTTGTTTAAAAAATCCAAGTTTTGTGGGTTATTGGTGACTGAAAATTTTTGTTTAAAAATCCACGTTTTGTGGGCCATTGGTGGCAGAAAAATATTGTTTAAATAATCCACGTTTTGTGGGCCATTGGTGGCAGAAAAATATTGTTTAAAAAATCCGCGTTTTGTGGGCCATTGGTGGCAGACAAATATTGTTTAAATAATCCACGTTTTGTGGGCCATTGGTGGCAGAAAAATATTGTTTAAAAAATCCGCGTTTTGTGGGCCATTGGTGGCAGACAAATATTGTTTAAATAATCCACGTTTTGTGGGCCATTGGTGGCAGAAAAATATTGTTTAAAAAATCCACGTTTTGTGGGCCATTGGTGGCAGAAAAATATTGGTTAAAGATTCACATGTTGTGGCCTGTGGATATGTAAATATTTCTTTGAAATTCTTCTACTTCTAAATTTCTTTGAAATACCTTCTCTTAAATTTAATGTTACATTTATTGTTTTATTGTTTGTGCCCACATCAAGCCATACATTCATCTCAAAAAATCAATGAATCGATTATCCTTAATGGGATTTATTGTGATATTGACATATATGATTCTTGTGGGAATAGGTAGAGACTACCAAAACAATTGTTGTCCAATTTCAGTTTATCTTTTTTATGTCTTTGCAGCAATCTTCAACATGACATAAAAGTCAGATAGCTGACATTTCTTGATAAATACAAGAGAGCAAATAGAATCCATTGTTAATAACTAAGGCAAATGACATTCGAAATAAACAGGTGTAATGTTGCTGGACAACATAATCCGGTTTACCATTGGAAGATGAATTGCTTTTTATGACAAGACAAAAAAAGAGATACGATGGAAATTCTATTTGAAGTAAATTTAGAATCATTTAAGGTAAATAATGCTGGTATTTATTCAATGTATACATTTTCAATTAATGCATAAGAAAATTGTATAAAATCGTTGGCCTCGCTGTTTGGGAATTTCACTAATTTCAATCACAGGACCCTTTAATGACAATATTTATGGTAATATCCTCGTGCTTGAATATTACATATAATGCAGCCCATAAAATCCTTATCCCACCAAAATGTTCCCATCTTTGAGTAATGTTCGCTGCTGTGAGCATTAAATTACAAGAATTTTGGAAAGTTTTCTTTACATCGAAAACAATGAAAATCCTTCACACTGTGAGAATAATGGACTTTAATGTGTTTTACAAATTCAATGTATGAGTTAGGAAGGCCATTATTTTAAAACATGGACTTACTTTTCGCACTCCTTTATTCCCCTTAAAAAAGGAAAATGACACGCATACACACGAAACAACAAAAGAGTATTACAAAAGGAAATCTTAGAAAAGATTGTGCGACATTATGGTTTCATACAAAGTATAATTTAGTTATCATTTTTATGAAATCTTAAGCCAGACATTTCCTAACACAAGAATACATACATACTTGAAATGTCAGAGTGGTAGGTGTGTGTGTGTGTGTGTTCGTATTGTAAATGTAAATAAGTCAGGTGTGCGTAAAAATGTCGCCTTAACATATTATCATTTATCTAGTGAAATTGGAGAAATTAAAATAAAATACAAATTATAATCACAAAGAATGTTGGTTGAATTGGAATAAGGAGAATTTGTGAGGACAAATTTAAGTAGAGACTAAGCTGCAGAGCTTTAATTAATTTAAAGAAGATATACTACTTAAGAATATTAAAAATAATTATATTAAATTTAAAATTCGTTAAACAATTTTTATTGAATTTGTTTAAGAACAAAAAATATGTTTTCAAGGAAACGTGGAGTTTTTAAAACCACAAAGCTTGATCACCATTTTTAAAGAAGACTTTAAGCGTCGATTTTTTAAAGAATATTTTTTCAAGGACCAACACAAAACGTGGATTTTTTAAAGAATATTTTTTCAACGACCAACACAAAACGTGGATTTTTTAAAGAATATTTTTTCAACGACCAACACAAAACGTGGAGCTTTTAAAGAATATTTGTTCAAGGACCAACACAAAACGTGGATTTTTTAAAGAATATTTGTTCAAGGACCAACACAAAACGTGGGTTTTTTAAGAATATTTTTTCAAGGATCAACACAAAACTTTGATTTTTAAAGAATATTTTTTCAAGGACCAACACAAAACGTGGATTTTTTAAAGAATATTTTTTCAAGGAACAACACAAAACGTGGATTTTTTTAAAGAATATTTTTAAAGGACCAACCCCAAAGGTGGATTTTTTAAAGAATATTTTTTCAAGGACCAACCCCAAACGTGGATTTTAAAGAATATTTTTTCAAGGACCAACACAAAACGTGGATTTTTTAAAGAATATTTTTTCAAGGACCAACACAAAACGTGGATTTTTTAAAGAATATTTTTTCAAGGGCCAACACAAAACGTGGACTTTTTAAAGAATATTTTTCCCAGGACCAACACAAAACGTGGATTTTTTAAAGAATATTTTTCCCAGGACCAACACAAATCGTGGATTTTTAAAAGAACATTTTTCAAGGACCAACACAAAACGTGGATTTTTAAAGAACATTTTTCAAGGACCAACACAAAACGTGGATTTTTAAAGAATATTTTTTCAAAGGACCAACACAAAACGTGGATTTTTTAAACAATATTTTTTCAAGGACCAACACAAAACGTGGATTTTTTAAAACAATATTTTTTCAAGGACCAACACAAAACGTGGATTTTTTAAACAATATTTTTTCAAGGACCAACACAAAACGTGGATTTTTAACCAATATTTTTTCAAGGACCAACACAAAACGTGGATTTTTTAAAGAATGTTTTTTCAAGGACCAACACTAAACGTGGATTTTTAAAGAATATTTTTTCAAGGACCAACACAAAACGTGGATTTTTTTAAAAAATATTTTTTCAAGGACCAACACAAAACTTGGATTTTTTTAAAAAATATTTTTTCAAGGACCAACACAAAACTTGGATTTTTTTTAAAAAATATTTTTTCAAGGACCAACACAAAACGTGGATTTTTTAAAAAATATTTTTTCAAGGACCAACACAAATTTTTTAAAAAATATTTTTTCAAGGACCAACACAAATTTTTAAAAAATATTTTTTCAAGGACCAACACAAATTTTTTAAAAAATATTTTTTCAAGGACCAACACAAATTTTTTAAAAAATATTTTTTCAAGAAAGACCACAAAACGTGGATTTTTTAAAAAATAGTTTTTCACTTAAGACCACAAAAGGTGGATTTGTTAAAAAATAGTTTTTCACTTAAGACCACAAAACGTGGATTTGTTAAAAAATATTTTTTCAAGAAAGACCACAAAACTTGGATTTTTTAAAAAATATTTTTTCAAGCAGGCCACAAATCGTGGATTTTTTAAAAAATATTTTTTCAAGCAGGCCACAAAACGTGGATTTTTTAAAAAATATTTTTTCAAGCAGGCCACAAAACGTGGATTTGTTAAAAAATGATTTTTCAAGGCAGGCCACAAAACGTGGATTTTTTTTAAAAATATTTTTTCAAGGCAGGCCACAAAACGTGGATTTTTTAAAAAATATTTTTTCAAGGAAAACCACAAAACGTGGATGTTGTAAAAAATATTTTTTCAAAGAAGTCCACAAAACTTGGATTTTTTAAAAAATATTTTTTCAAGGAAGACCACAAAACGTGGATTTTTTAAAAAATATTTTTTCAAGGAAGACCACAAAACGTGGATTTTTTAAAAAATATTTTTTTCAAGGAAGACCACAAACGTGGATTTTTAAAAAATATTTTTTCAAGGAAGACAACAAAACATGGATATTTTTAAAAAATAGTTATTCACGGAAGACCACAAAACATGGATTTTTTAAAAAATAGTTTTTCACGGAAAACCACAAAACGTTGTTTTTTTAGAAAATAGTTTTTCTCGGAAGACCACAAAACGTGGATTTTTTAAAAAATAGTTTTTCAAGGAAGACCACAAAACGTGGATTTTTTAAAAAAATAGTTTTTCACGGAAGACCACAAGACGTGGAATTTTTAAAAAATAGTTTTTCACGGAAGACCATAAACGTGGATTTTTTAAAAAATAGTTTTTCACGGAAAACCACAAAACGTAGATTTGTTAATAGTTTTTCTAAGAAGGGAAGAAACCATTTTTTAAAATATTTTTTTCAAGATAAACCAAAAAACCCCGGGATTTATTTGAATATTTTCTGAAGGTAATCCATAAAACTGCATTTTTTAAATATTTTTTCAGGGATTACCACAAAGCTGGTATTTTTAAAATAAATATTTTTCGATAACAATTATTCTATGAGGCAATATTGCTGATAAGAATTTTTAATTTCGATGAAAACGTTTCTTTATTGAAACACTTTCTAAAGAGAAAGACATCAATAGCAATTTTTCTGGGGAGTACCGTTTTCTATGAAGAAAAGTTGAGGACAACAGCTATTCTATGAAGAAGAGTTTGTCTATAACAAATTGTCTATGAAGATTTTCTTACGTAGAACGGTTGTTGGTTGTGGGAAGATTTTCTTACGGAGAACGGTTGTTGGTTGTAGGAAAATTAACGTTTATAACATTTCTGTAAAAACAGTCAATAACAATTTCTATGTGGAAAATTTGTCGTTAACAACTGTACTAAAAATATTTTTTCATACAAAGTTTCTAACATCTTTATACCTTAAATTTATGATGGCAAGTGAAAGTTTACAGCTATAATGTGTTGTTTTTAATCTCCTTACAAACTTTTAAAACTCGTAAACAGTAAAAAGAGACATAAAAATAACTAAACACACATGCTTTAATACTTTAATTTAAAGTGCAAAGTCCCAGGTGTATGGATGAGAGCCTACTTCCTGGTTTAAACAGCCACTTCAAGTACTAACACTTACTTCACATTCAAACAGTTCCACTTTCGAAGGTACTTTTTACTAACACCGATACATCAACACACACACATAAATGGAGTATGCATGAAGATAGCACAGTCTCCTGGTGTCAATGATTACTTTACATGTTGCTGTTACTGCTGCCACTGTTGATAAATTCATAATGTACACGTGTATGCGTTTCATGTTTATATGAGTTTTGTGTATTTAAGCGTGTTTGTGTGTGTGTGCTGAAATTGAAGCGAGTAAATTTTAGCCTGCAACCGAAGTGTACCAGAATTATAATTGTGGAAGTTCCAGTTATGCTTCGTTCATCTGGAGCAGCATTATTTACGTCATCATCATCATCATCTCGGTTATGTGTGTTTGTATGTTTAGAGAGCTATAAACCCTTCACCTTTACGATTTCATGCTTACATATACATATTTACATGCGAATAGAGGCTTGTTGGTCCAAGTATGTATACATATGTGTGCGCTTTCGGGTCTGCAAATGTGTTTATTTGTTGTTATTGTTTGCAGGTGAGTGAGTAATCAGTAATGTATGCCAAACTATTATAGTTTAGTTAAAAACACACACACACACAAAACGAGTATGTGTTTATATAGAACGTACATATATTTACTTTCACAGTTAACATGCACACATCTGCATACACTTACATACATAACTGCCCTATCTGACATTTAAAAAGTTCACATAAACGTATCTTACTTGCAAACTAAAACAGCCTGAATAAAGGACTAACAAATTTCCACAGCATAGTTACCTTTCCCGGCGGGTATGCAGCATTTTGGAGCTCAGTTGTATGGATTTTACTATCATTTCGTGTGCAGTGAGACTAATATGCCAGAGGAAGAGAACTGTTAGAATTAAAAAAGATAAATATCAACAAATTGAAAATGTGGAATAAATAAAAATTTCTTTAAAGGTCAATTAACAAAATATTTGTTTCAAAAAATCCACGTTTTATGGTCTTCCTTGAAAAAATATTTTTTTTAAAAAAATCACGTTTTATGGTCTTCCTTGAAAAAATATTTTTTAAAAAATCCACGTTTTGTACTCTTCCCTGAAAAATTATTTTTAAAAACACTACGTTTTGTGGTCTTCCTTGAAAAAATATTTAAAAAAAAACACGTTTTGTGTTCTTCCTTAAAAAAATAAGTTTTCAAAAATCCACGTTTTGTGGTCTTCCTTGAAAAATATTTTTTAAAAACTCTACGTTTTGTGGTTTTCCTTGAAAAAATATTTTTTAAAAAATCCACGTTTTGTGGTCTTCCCTGAAAAATTATTTTTAAAAACACTACGTTTTGTGGTCTTCCTTGAAAAAATATTTAAAAAAAAACACGTTTTGTGTTCTTCCTTAAAAAAAATAAGTTTGCAAAAATCCACGTTTTGTGGTCTTCCGTGAAAAATATTTTTTAAAAACTCTACGTTTTGTGGTTTTCCTTGAAAAAATATTTTTTAAAAAATCCACGTTTTGTGGTCTTCCCTGAAAAATTATTTTTAAAAACACTACGTTTTGTGGTGTTCCTTGAAAAAATATTTAAAAAAAAACACGTTTTGTGTTGGTCCTTGAAAAAATATTTTTTAAAAAATCCACGTTTTGTGTTGGTCCTTGAAAAAATATTTTTTAAAAAATCCACGTTTTGTGTTGGTCCTTGAAAAAATATTTTTTAAAAAATCCACGTTTTGTGTTGGTCCTTGAAAAAATATTTTTTAAAAAATCCACGTTTTGTGTTGGTCCTTGAAAAAATATTTTTTAAAAAATCCACGTTTTGTGTTGGTCCTTGAAAAAATATTTTTTAAAAAATCCACGTTTTGTGTTGGTCCTTGAAAAAATATTTTTTAAAAAATCCACGTTTTGTGTTGGTCCTTGAAAAAATATTTTTTAAAAAATCCACGTTTTGTGTTGGTCCTTGAAAAAATATTTTTTAAAAAATCCACGTTTTGTGTTGGTCCTTGAAAAAATATTTTTTAAAAAATCCACGTTTTGTGTTGGTCCTTGAAAAAATATTTTTTAAAAAATCCACGTTTTGTGTTGGTCCTAGAAAAAATATTTTTTAAAAAATCCACGTTTTGTGTTGGTCCTTGAAAAAATATTTTTTAAAAAATCCACGTTTTGTGTTGGTCCTTGAAAAAATATTTTTTAAAAAATCCACGTTTTGTGTTGGTCCTTGAAAAAATATTTTTTAAAAAATCCACGTTTTGTGTTGGTCCTTGAAAAAATATTTTTTAAAAAATCCACGTTTTGTGTTGGTCCTTGAAAAAATATTTTTTAAAAAATCCACGTTCTGTGTTGGTCCTTGAAAAAATATTTTTTAAAAAATCCACGTTTTGTGTTGGTCCTTGAAAAAATATTTTTTAAAAAATCCACGTTTTGTGTTGGTCCTTGAAAAAATATTTTTTAAAAAATCCACGTTTTGTGTTGGTCCTTGAAAAAATATTTTTTAAAAAATCCACGTTTTGTGTTGGTCCTTGAAAAAATATTTTTTAAAAAATCCACGTTTTGTGTTGGTCCTTGAAAAAATATTTTTTAAAAAATCCACGTTTTGTGTTGGTCCTTGAAAAAATATTTTTTAAAAAATCCACGTTTTGTGTTGGTCCTTGAAAAAATATTTTTTAAAAAATCCACGTTTTGTGTTGGTCCTTGAAAAAATATTTTTTAAAAAATCCACGTTCTGTGTTGGTCCTTGAAAAAATATTTTTTAAAAAATCCACGTTTTGTGTTGGTCCTTGAAAAAATATTTTTTAAAAAATCCACGTTTTGTGTTGGTCCTTGAAAAAATATTTTTTAAAAAATCCACGTTTTGTGTTGGTCCTTGAAAAAATATTTTTTAAAAAATCCACGTTTTGTGTTGGTCCTTGAAAAAATATTTTTTAAAAAATCCACGTTTTGTGTTGGTCCTTGAAAAAATATTTTTTAAAAAATCCACGCTTTGTGGTCTTCCTTGAAAAAATATTTTTTAAAAAATCCACGCTTTGTGGTCTTCCTTGAAAAAATATTTTTTAAAAAATCCACGTTTTGTAGTCTTCCTTGAAAAAATATTTTTTAAAAAATCCACGTTTTGTAGTCTTCCTTGAAAAAATATTTTTTAAAAAATCCACGTTTTGTAGTCTTCCTTGAAAAAATATTTTTTAAAAAATCCACGTTTTGTAGTCTTCCTTGAAAAAATATTTTTTAAAAAATCCACGTTTTGTAGTCTTCCTTGAAAAAATATTTTTTAAAAAATCCACGTTTTGTGGTCTTCCTTGAAAAAAATTTTTTTTTAAAAAACCCACGTTTTGTAGCCTTCCTTGAAAAAATAATTTTTTAAAAAATCCACGTTTTGTGGTCTTCCTTGAAAAAATATTTTTTTAAAAAATACACGTTTTGTGGCCTTACTTGAATAAATAATTTTTTAAAAAATCCACGTCTTGTGGTCTTCCTTGAAAAAATATTTTTTAAAAAATCCACGTTTTGTGGTCTTCCTTGAAAAAATATTTTTTAAAAAATGCAAGTTTTGTGGTCTTCCCTGAAAAAATATATTTTTTTTAAATAATCCACGTTTTGTGGTCTTCCTTGAAAAAATATTTTTTAAAAAATCCACGTTTTGTGGTCTTCCTTGAAAAAATATTTTTTTAAAAATGACCGTTTTGTGGCCTGCCTTGAAAAAATATTTTTTTAAAAAATCCACGTTTTGTGGTCTTCCTTGAAAAAATATTTTTTAAAAAATCCAAGTTTTGTGGTCTTCCTTGAAAAAAAATTTAAAAAATCCACGTTTTGTGGCCTGCCTTGAAACAATATTTTTTAAAAAATCCACGTTTTGTGGCCTGCTTTGAAAATATATTTTTTAAAAAATCCACGTTTTGTGGCTTGCCTTGAAAAAATATTTTTTAAAAAATCCACGTTTTGTGGTCTTCCTTGAAAAAATATTTTTTAAAAAATCCACGTTTTGTGGTCTTCCTTGAAAAAATATTTTTTAAAAAATCCACGCTTTGTGGTCTTCCTTGAAAAAATATTTTTTAAAAAATCCACTTGTTGTGGTCTTCCTTGAAAAAATATTTTTTAAAAAATCCACGTTTTGTGGTATTCCTTGAAAAAATATTTTTTAAAAAATCCACGTTTTGTGTTGGTCCTTGAAAAAATATTTTTTAAAAAATCCACGTTTTGTGGTATTCCTTGAAAAATATTTTTTAAAAAATCCAAGTTTTGTGGTCTTCCTTGAAAAATATTTTTAAAAAAATCCACGTTTTGTGGCCTGCCTTGAAAAAATATTTTTTAAAAAATCCAAGTTTTGTGGTCTTCCATGAAAAAAATATTTTTTAAAAAATCCAAATCTTGTGGTCATCTTTGACAAATATTTTTTTAAATATCCACGTTTTGTGGTCTTCCTTGAAAAAATATTTTTTAAAAAATCCACGTTTTGTGTTGGTCCTTGAAAAAATATTTTTTAAAAAATCCACGTTTTGTGTTGGTCCTTGAAAAAATATTTTTTAAAAAATCCACGTTTTGTGTTGGTCCTTGAAAAAATATTTTTTAAAAAATCCACGTTTTGTGTTGGTCCTTGAAAAAATATTTTTTAAAAAATCCACGTTTTGTGTTGGTCCTTGAAAAAATATTTTTTAAAAAATCCACGTTTTGTGTTGGTCCTTGAAAAAATATTTTTTAAAAAATCCACGTTTTGTGTTGGTCCTTGAAAAAATATTTTTTAAAAAATCCACGTTTTGTGTTGGTCCTTGAAAAAATATTTTTTAAAAAATCCACGTTTTGTGTTGGTCCTTGAAAAAATATTTTTTAAAAAATCCACGTTTTGTGTTGGTCCTTGAAAAAATATTTTTTAAAAAATCCACGTTTTGTGTTGGTCCTTGAAAAAATATTTTTTAAAAAATCCACGTTTTGTGTTGGTCCTTGAAAAAATATTTTTTAAAAAATCCACGTTTTGTGTTGGTCCTTGAAAAAATATTTTTTAAAAAATCCACGTTTTGTGTTGGTCCTTGAAAAAATATTTTTTAAAAAATCCACGTTTTGTGTTGGTCCTTGAAAAAATATTTTTTAAAAAATCCACGTTTTGTGTTGGTCCTTGAAAAAATATTTTTTAAAAAATCCACGTTTTGTGTTGGTCCTTGAAAAAATATTTTTTAAAAAATCCACGTTTTGTGTTGGTCCTTGAAAAAATATTTTTTAAAAAATCCACGTTTTGTGTTGGTCCTTGAAAAAATATTTTTTAAAAAATCCACGTTTTGTGTTGGTCCTTGAAAAAATATTTTTTAAAAAATCCACGTTTTGTGTTGGTCCTTGAAAAAATATTTTTTAAAAAATCCACGTTTTGTGTTGGTCCTTGAAAAAATATTTTTTAAAAAATCCACGTTTTGTGTTGGTCCTTGAAAAAATATTTTTTAAAAAATCCACGTTTTGTGTTGGTCCTTGAAAAAATATTTTTTAAAAAATCCACGTTTTGTGTTGGTCCTTGAAAAAATATTTTTTAAAAAATCCACGTTTTGTGTTGGTCCTTGAAAAAATATTTTTTAAAAAATCCACGTTTTGTGTTGGTCCTTGAAAAAATATTTTTTAAAAAATCCACGTTCTGTGTTGGTCCTTGAAAAAATATTTTTTAAAAAATCCACGTTTTGTGTTGGTCCTTGAAAAAATATTTTTTAAAAAATCCACGTTTTGTGTTGGTCCTTGAAAAAATATTTTTTAAAAAATCCACGTTTTGTGTTGGTCCTTGAAAAAATATTTTTTAAAAAATCCACGTTTTGTGTTGGTCCTTGAAAAAATATTTTTTAAAGAATCCACGTTTTGTGTTGGTCCTTGAAAAAATATTTTTTAAAAAATCCACGTTTTGTGTTGGTCCTTGAAAAAATATTTTTTAAAAAATCCACGTTTTGTGTTGGTCCTTGAAAAAATATTTTTTAAAAAATCCACGTTTTGTGTTGGTCCTTGAAAAAATATTTTTTAAAAAATCCACGTTTTGTGTTGGTCCTTGAAAAAATATTTTTTAAAAAATCCACGTTTTGTGTTGGTCCTTGAAAAAATATTTTTTAAAAAATCCACGTTTTGTGTTGGTCCTTGAAAAAATATTTTTTAAAAAATCCACGTTTTGTGTTGGTCCTTGAAAAAATATTTTTTAAAAAATCCACGTTCTGTGTTGGTCCTTGAAAAAATATTTTTTAAAAAATCCACGTTTTGTGTTGGTCCTTGAAAAAATATTTTTTAAAAAATCCACGTTTTGTGTTGGTCCTTGAAAAAATATTTTTTAAAAAATCCACGTTTTGTGTTGGTCCTTGAAAAAATATTTTTTAAAAAATCCACGTTTTGTGGTCTTCCTTGAAAAAAAATATTTTTTAAAAAATCCACGTTTTGTGGTCTTTCTTGATTTTATTTTTTTTTTTTTAAATCCACGTTTTGTGGTCTTTCCTGAAAAAAAAATATTTTTTAAAAAATAGAAAAGTTCTTGTCGACAAAAATTTTTGGACAACTTTTCTTCATAGAAAAGTGATTAAAGACAATTTTTGTTATAGACAAACTGTCTTCCGTCAAAGAAGCCTTTAAAAATATAAAATTTAAAACCTTGGAAATTGTCTCTCATTTCTGACTATGCTATCTATCGTTGCTTCCTATTATTTACCACCATCCCAATGGTACTTTGCGTGGAATCACTGTTGTGGAAGTACATTCATTATAGTGGTAAGTCCTTTTTTTATCCAAATTATTAGCAGCCATAAAGAAGATTATCTAAGAACAAATATGGAAATTTTTGTGTTTGTGTGCGTTATTGCCGAAATAGACGTCTACCTACAGCTGGTAATGACATTCATTATTGAATTTTTTCCAGATAGCCAGAATACAAAAGAACGACGCTCTACTTTAAAAAGAAATTATGTATATAACTTAATTTAGCCTCTAACTTTAAGAGCCTCACTGATGGACGAGCCACAATGTGACCGCATCCATATAAACGTTTGTAAGAAAGTCGGCAAACACACACAGCCAAACATTGCCCTAGTCGAGGATGCTAATTCGACATTATCAATTAACCACAGTGAATAATAATTCATGTTGGATATAACATAATGCCGAAAGGCAATGACAATGTGACAGCAGACCAAGCCACTAAAACATCCACTGTCATAACAATAACCTCAAGACACACAACAAGAAGAAATAAACAAAGTTTTATTTTGTATACGCCCCTAAGACTTGGTGGATCTGTCATTTGTGAATTGACTTTGTGTGCCAACGTCTTGGCCGTTCTACAAAGTTGACCAGACAAATTCCGGGGAAAAATAACTGGCAGCCAGACAAGAAGTCAACGCGCCATATCAATGCGCTAGACTTTTCACTATGTGGGGGAATATAGAGAGAGAGAGCGGACAAGTGAATTGTATAAGAAGATGACTGGATACCATTTTAGAGATAAAAGTATTTTGTAAGTTGATTATATAAAACAAATCGATAATTATGTTTTGAGAAACTGAAGTGATGCGTATTGGGGGAAGAAGAAAATCTTTAATTGAAAATTCTAATTGGAATGGATACCATTTTAGATACAGGCTATTATCGACTAACCTTCCTTTGTAGAATCGTCGTTATCGGCAACTTTTTGTATAGATAATATAGAAAATATATTATCGATAATTTTTTTTTAAAGGGAAGTTTTTATCGACAGCTTTGTCTTATACAAAAGTTGTTATCAACAAGTTTTCTTTATAAGAAAGTCATTACCGATAATTTTCCTTTATAAAAAAGTTGTTATCGACAAGTTTTCTTTAGAAAAGGATTGCTTTCAATAACGTTTCTTTATAAGGTTGTTGTATTCGAAACTTTTCTTCATAGAAATATTGCTAACAAAATTTTCTTCTTTATAAAAAAATTGTTATCGGTAAGTTTCCTTCATTGACAAATTGTTACCGACCACTTTTTATCGAAAATATTTCTTCATAGAAAAATTCATATCGACATTTGTTTTAAAAAAAGTTGTTATCGATCGTTTTCTTTACAGAAAACTTGTTTCTTCATAGAAAGGTTGATATCGGCAACTTTATTATTATCGATAATTTTTCTTTATAGAAAAGTTCTTATCGACACTTTTTATTTTTAGAAAAATTGTCATCGGTAATTTTTCAATATATACAAATTGTTCTCTCAAACATTCCTTTATGGATTATATATTATCTTTAACTTTTATCTATAGGAAAGTTGTTACCGATAACTTTTCTCTATAGGAAAAAACTTGTTTCTTCACAGAAAGAAAGGAAAAACTTCTTTCTTCATTTCTTTTTGTAGACAAGTTGTTATCGACAAGTTTTCTTCGTAGAAAAATCATTACTGATAATTTTCCGTTATAGCAAATATATTATCGACAAGTTTCCTTCAGAGAGGATTGCTATCGACAACATTTCTTCATAGAGTGGTTGTTTTCGTCAATTTTTCTTCATTGAAAATTTGCTATCGACATTTTTCTTAATAGAAAATCTGTTATCGTAATCATTCTTTATAGAAAAATATTATCGATAATTTTTCTGTATAGTAAAGTTGAAATAGACATCTTTTCTTTATATAACAAGTAAGAAAAGCGTTAAGTTCGGTCGGGCCGAACTTTTTATACCCTCCACCACAAATTTCAGCCATTTCGGTGGATTAATGTGGCCACAACCTTCAAAATACCGAAATTTGGAAGGTACCGTTCTATGGGGGCTATATGATGGCGTGGACCTATACCTACAAATTTCTGGGGGAAAGTTTTATACGCCTAAAGAAGAATAAATACCAAATTTCAGCCATATCGGTGTGATAATGAGGCTAAAACGTTCAAAATATCGAAAATCGGGAGATATTGTATTATGGGGGCTATATCAACACGTGGACCTATATAAACATTTTATGGTAGAAACGTTTCTTAGCCTCTGGAAACACAAAATACAAAGTTACAACCGATTCTTTGGTCAAATGGGTCTAATACATTCAAAATCTATTAAAATGACGCGTACTTTATAAGGGGTCTTATATGGGGGCTATACCAAAACGTGGACCTATATAACGCAACTTTGGTAGGAATGTTTTCTGGCCTCTGGAGACACAAAATACCAAATTACAACCAATTCTGTTGTCAAATGAGTCTAATACATTCAAAATATATTAAAATGACGCGTACTTTATATGGGGCCTTATATGGGGGCTATACCAAAACGTGGACCTATATAACCCAACTTTGGTAGGAATATTTTTTGGCCTCTGGAAACACAAAGTACCAAATTACAACCAATTCGGTGGTAAAATGGGCCAAATATCTTAAAAATTCCTTAAAACGACGACGTCATTTTGTATGGGGGCTATACGAAAGCGTGGACCTACATAGCCCGCTTTCAATACCAAAAGTCCTACGTAAATATAACATATTTTCCCAAAATTTCATCAACCTACGTCAATCCGTTCGGACGCTAGAGTGATTTCCACAGACGGACAGACGGACAGACAGACAGACAGACAGACGGACGGACATGGCTATATCGATGTAGAATTGCACGCTGATCAAGAATATATATACTTTGTGGGGTCTACAACGATTATTTCGAGTAGTTACAAACGTAGTGACAAACTTAATATACCCCCATCCTATGGTGGAGGGTATAAAAATTATGATCGGTAAGATTTCTATATAGTAAAATTGTTATCGGTAAGTTAGATACATTTTCTTATTATGTTATCTGTTTGTAGAGGGGTATTTTTCGTCCATAACCTTTCTATACAGAAAGGTTGTTATCGACAAAATGTCTCTGTATTAAAGTTGTTATCGACAATTTTCCCTCTGGAGTAATTCTTTCCTGTAACTTTTCTTCATAGAAAAACAACTTTTCTTTTCTCTATATATAGGTTATTATCGAAAACTACCTTTCTTTCGACTACTTTTCTTTATAGCAAAATTATTATCGATAATTTTTGTTTATAGCAAAGTGGTTATTGACACCTTTCTTTACAGAAAACTTGTCATCGGTAAGTTTTCTATATAACAAATTGTTATCACTTTTATGGATGATATATTATCGACAACTTTTCTCTATAGGAAAGTTGTTACCGATAACTTTTTTCTTGTCGACAATTTCTTTTTATAGAAAAGTTATTACCGGCAAGTCTTCTTCATAAAAACATCATTATTGATAATTTTCCGTTATAGAAATGTTGTTATCGACAAGGAGTTATTTTCGACAACTTTTCATCATAGAAAATTAGTTATCAATAACTTTCCTTCATAGAAAATTTGTTATCGATTTTTTTAATAGATAATTTGTTATCGTAACTATTCTTTAGAGGAAAATTATTATCCATACTTTTTCTTTATAGAAAAGTTTTAATCAACATATTTTCATTATAGAAAAATGATCATCGGTAAGTTTTCTATATAGCAAAATTGTTATTGGTAAGTTAGAAAAATTTTCTTAATAAAAAAGTTGTTATCGACATAATATATTTGTGGAAAATATATTATCGATGACCTTTCTCCATAGGAAAACTGTATAAAGAAAGGTTGTTATCGACAAAATGTCCCTGTATTAAAGTTGCTATCGACAAACTTTCTCTATTGAATAATTCTTTCGGTAACCTTTCTTTATAGAAAAATCATAACCGACAACTTTTCTCTATAAAAAGGTTATTATCGACTACATTTAATTGTTATCTATAACTTTTTGTATAGATAACTTCTTAACGACAGATTTTCTTTACATAAAAGACGATATCGAATACTTTTCTTTAAAGCAATGATGTTGTCGACAACTGCTATTTACATAATAATAGGTTTCGATAACTTTTCTTTATAGAAAAGTTATTGTCATTAAATTTTCTTTATATACAAATCGATATCGTGTACTTTTTTAAGGAATGTTGTGATCTTCAACTTCTCTTCATAAAAAGTTGTTATCGACACCTGTTTTTATAGAACACTAATATCGAAAAATGGGTGCCACCGTGGTGCAATGGTATGCACACCCGCCTTGCACGCTAAAGGTCGTGGGTTCGATTCCCAGGCCAGGCAACATCAAATTTTCAACGGTGGCAAAATACCCCTCATTGATGTTGGCGACATTTCCAGAGTATTTCAGCCTTGTAAAACTTCGCTACAAGTGGTGTCTTAGGACACGCGTTTGGAATCGGGAATAAGCAGTAGGTCTCCTATCATTGAGCTAATATGAATCGGGGTGCACTCATTGATATGAGAGAAGTCTCCCTTGTCCTATGTGAGATGTTTGTGGAATATTTATAATAATATCGAAAATATTTTCTTATAATATCAACATTATCGACAATTTGAAAAAAATATTACCGAACATTTTCTTAACAGAAACGATGTTCCTTCATAGAAATGTTTCCATCAATAACTTTTCTTTTCAGAAAAGCCGTTATCAACAGTTTTTCTCCACAAGAAAGTTATTATAGACAATTTCTCATGTCTGAAGAGCTGTTATCGATAACTTTTCTTTATAAGAAATTCTTATTGACAACTATCTTTTTTTAGATACGATAAGAAAGCTATAGTTCTTTATAGGAAAATCATTATCGATAATTTTTCTCTATAGAAGAGTTGTTATGGATAACTTTTCTTCATAGATAGTTTACATCGATAAATTTTCATAATCAAACATTTTTATCTTCGCAAGAAAATCGTCATCACCAGCATTTCTTTATTTGAAATATATTTAGATAAATTTTCTCTAAAGAAATGTTGTTATCGATAACTTTTTACTTTATGTAAAATATATTTAGACAAATTTTCTCTATAGAAATGTTGTTATCGATAACTTTTTTCTATAGGAAATCATTATCGACAATTTTTCTTCTTAGATGATTTGTTTTCTACACCTTTCTCAGTAGAAAATTTGTCATCGACACCTTTTCTTTAGAGAAAAAATGTTTTCGGTACGTTTTCTTTATTAAAAATTGTTACCGAATTGTTATAGAAAAGGTTGGTATCGATCAATATTCTTTAAAGAAATATGTTGTCTATAACTTTTCTTTACAAAAAAGAAAAGTTGTTATTGACACCTTTGCTTTATAGAAAAATTGTTTTAGACAGATTTTGTTCATAGAAAATTTGTTATCGACAACTTTTCTTTATAAAAAAGAAAAGTTGTTATTGACACCTTTTCTTTATAGAAAAAATTGTTATCGGTAACTTTTCAATATTAAAAATTGTTATCGGTAACTTGTCTTTGTAGATAATTTGTTACCGAAAATATTTCTTTATAGAACATTTTTAGCGACAACTTTTCTTTATAGAAAAATTCATATCAACCACTTTTCTTTATAGAAAAGATGTTAGAATCATTGTGGCGTTTTTTTGGGATAGCGTTTGCAATTTTGTTGTTTCAAAATAGTCTGGCTTAATCCCATTGTTGTTGTTTTAATATTTTAAAACAACTAGTTTATTAGTGGAAAGGATTTGGCATTGTGCGCCAAGGGGTAAGGCAGGGAATACAATAGTTTCGATTCTCGCCACAGAATCTCATCAGTTCCCATGTTTTTTGTTTGTGGATATTCTCCACCGAAGTTATTTTTCAATAACTTCTTCAACAAAAAACTTGTTATACCCAAACATCAATCGTCAGCTCGAAGTATAAAGGTAAGCAAAGACAAAAAAACAAGTAAAAAAGTATCAGTCGGCTTTGCCGACAGCGATATACCCTCAGCCTGTGTATGTTGAAAAAAATTTTCCCAAAATACGTATGTATTTAGGGGGTTTTAAAAATTGTGGGCGTTTGAACCGACAAAATGTTGATTAGGATTAAAGATCAAAAGTTTTGCGGAGGAGATAATAAAACGAATGGATCGCCATTGACCGTTATGGAAGTGGATCTCCAGCCACAACATATGGTGCCATAGGGGGTTTTTACACTCTTCGGGCTGTTTGCTCAAGAAGTATGGACTTGCCCCTAAAAAAACTTTTACCATCGTAATTGAGGCAGCGAAAGCAAGTTGCTTGAACAAAAATCAAAGTGATTCGATATCAGGTCTTAAAGTGAACTTATCCGAAATTTTGTGTGGGAGGTAACGGATGGAGTGGACAAATATAGCCCATATTTTAACCTAATCTATATCTGGTAGATATATTAGGATGTGTAAAGTATATACCAATTCGGCCACTCCCTTCAATAGTAACCGTACGAACAATTTTTCCGAACATTTTTGATTTTTTGTGGGAGAGGTACCTAAAGGAGTGGACCGATATGGCTTATCTTCAAACTTAAACTATGTTTGGACAAAATATTACTAAGGCCATATTTTGGACCGAATCGGCAGATCCGTTCGAGAGTTATCTTTCGCTCCAACCACCTTACACGGTGTCATAGGGGTTTTTTGCAAGTTTCATGATATTTTCTCAGGAAGTATGGACTTGCCCCTGATGAAACTTGTACCGTCGTATGGAGGGCAGTGAATACAAGTTGCTAAAACAGAAATCAAAGCGATTCGAGAGCTGGTCCTAAACTGAACTTTTCCGAAATTTTGTGTGGGAGGTACCTGAAGGAGTGGACCTTTTAAGACCATATTGGAACCTCATATTACTCTTGTAGAAAGTTTACGCTATACAAAGTATGAACCAAATCGGTCACTCCCTTCAAGGGTTATCGTGCGCACAAACTTTCCGTTTTCGAACTTTTGTGGGGGAGGTACCGGAAGGAGTGGACCGATGTAGCTCATCTTCGAATTTAAACTAAGTTTGGGCAAAATATTACGAAAGCCAAAATTTGAACCGAATCGGTTCATCCGTTCGAGAGTTATCGTGCGCTCCAGCCAGCAGGACAGACAGACAGACGGACGGACATGGCTAGATCGACTCAAATTTGTCTGAAACACATTTCATCCAAACATACTTGGGTCTAAAACGATTATTTCGATTAGGCACATTTTCATCGTATCAAAGTGTATATACCCTCCTTAGCCTAAAGGCTGAGGGTATAAAAAGTTCAATGAGAAGTTTTTCATTGGCAACCTCACACAACTCCGACGAAAGTGTCTGCGAAAACAATTCAAACCTTTTCCACTAGTATGTGTCGTCGAATTTCGACGAATGCACACACTAAAATTTGGTTGGTATGCTTTACAGAAAAAACAACACGCGTCGTGCCAGTGTCTTCAATCAGATAGCGTTTGCAATTTTGTTTTTTCAAAATAGTCTGGCTAGTTTCTTAGTGGAACTTTTTTCTTTGCTTACCTTTATTCTTCGAGCTGACGATTGATGTTTGGGTATAACAAGTTCTTTGTTGAAGAAGTTATTGAAAAATAAGTTCGGTGGAGAATATCCACAAACAAAAAACAAAGGAACTGATGAGATTCTGTGACGAGAATTGAAACTATAGTATTCCTTCCCCTTGGCGAACAATGCCAAATCTTTTCCACTAATAAACTAGTTGTTTTACAGAGTTTTTTCTTTACAAAAAAGAAAAGTTGTTATTGACACCTTTTCTTTATATAAAAATTGTTAACGGTAACTTTTCTATATTAAAAATTGTTACTGGTAACTTTCCTTTGTAGAAAATTTGTTATCGAAAATATTTCTTTATAGAAAAATTTTAGCGACAGCTTTTCTTAATAGAAAAATTCATATCAACCACTTTTCATTTTAGAAAAGCTGTTATCAAAATTTTTTCCTTATAAAAGGTCGATAGCAAGGAATTCTTCTTTCGTTATAGAAAAATGTTTAACGACAACTTTTCTTTTTATAAAAGTTGTTATCGGAAAAAGTTCTTCGCAGAAAATTTGATTCTTCATAGAATGGCTGTTATCGACAATTTTGTTTATAAAAAAATATTATCGATAACTTTTCTATATAGAAAAGCTGTTGTCGACATATATTTTATAGAAAAATTGTTACCGGGAAGTTTTCTATATAAAAACAAATTTATCGATATGTTTTGTTTATAGAACAAATGTTGTTATCGACAACTTTTCCTCATAGATAAATATTCTTATCACAAAGTTGTTATCGACATCTTTCGCCAAAAGAAACTCATTGTAGACAACATTTCTATATGCAAAATATACTGTCGGTAACTTTTTCCTATATGAAAGTCTTTATCGACAACTTTGTTGTATAGAAAAGTTGTTATCGACGATTTGTTTTATAGAATGGTTGCTATTTGATTACTATTTGGCATAGAAAATTTGTTATCAGTAAGCTTTCTATATAGTAAAATTGTTATCGACAATTTTCGTTATAGGAAATTTGTTACCGAAAATATTTCTTTACAGAAAAAAAAACTACAATATTTCTCTTTAAAAAATTGTTATCGAAATTTGTTCTTTGCAGAAAACTTGTTACTTCATATAATTTTTGTTGAGGAAAGTTGTTACCGATATATTTTCTGAAGAGAAAGTTTGTTACCTGCAACTTTTTTATAAAAATTTTCTTTTCGGCAATTTTTCTTGTTTCTTCGTAGAACGACCATACTAAGGCTAATTCGCTCTCTATTCGTTGTTCGAACCCAAATTACGATATAATTACTTCATTTCCCATACAAAATTTTGAGAACGAACAACGAATTTTGTACATTGTTCAATTTAAATTACTCTAAGAATGACGACAAAATATGTCCCATGAGAGAATTTATCGAAATAAATTAATTATGACAAGAAAAAAGAAAGAAAAGAAAGAAAATTTAAAAATTTATCAAAAACCCAAACATTTTTAGAAAAACTACAAAATATGAATGAAAAGTAAACGGTTTAACGGCTAGTAGAAAAAAAAAAAAAAAAAAAAAAACAACTTGCATTTGAAAAAGGAAATAAGTTAGAGGATAGCGAAGCCGCCCCACAGTCGATGTGTCTGAGGAGCCTTCCTAAACCAAAGGCGAAACATGCATGTCACACAGTGGTGATTGTGTGGGTTCGTATCGTCGGCTTTCCTTTTTCAAAAAGCATCTTGGTCAGTAAGCTCGTCTCTAACGAGAAATTAATTAAAAAAATTAATAAAAAATGACCTTCGCCTAATAGGCAAAATTTTCAAATAAAAATAAAAATCAAAGTGATTCAATAGCAGGTCTTAAAGTGAACTTATCCAAAATTTTGTGTGGGAGGTACGGGATGGAGTGGACAAATATAGTCCATATTCGAACCTGATCTATATCTGGTAGATATTATGAGAATGTGTAAAGTATGGACCAAATCGGTCACACCCATCAAGAGTTATCGTGCGCACAATTTTTCCGAATATTTTTGAACATTTGTGGGGTAGGTACCTGAAGGAGTGGACCGATATGGCTTATCTACGAACTTAACCTAAGTTTGGAAACAATATTACTAAGGCCAAATTTTGGCCGGAATCGGCATTTCCGTTCGAGAATTATCTAGCGCTTCCACCCATAAACATGGTGTCATAGGGTTTGTTTTCAACTTTCAGGCTATTTTTCAGGAAATATGGACTTGCCCCTGAGGAAACTTGTACCTTCGTATAGGAGACAGTGAATACAAGATGCTACAACAAAACCAAGGCAAAGTTTATATAAACTGAACTTTTCCGAAATTTTGTGTGGGAGGTACTCGAAGGAGTTTACCGATTGAGTCCATGTTAGAACCTCATCTAAGTCTGGTAGACGTTTCATAATGTGCAAAGTATGGACCAAATCGGTTACTCCCTTCAAGAGTTATCGTACGCACAAATTTTCCGTGCATTTTCGGACTTTTGTGGGGGAGGTACCGCAAGGAGTGGACCGATATAATCCATCTTTGAACTTTAACTAAGTTTGGACAAAATATTACGAAAGCCAAATTTTGGACCGAATCGGCAGATCCGTTCGAGAGTTATCTTGCGCTTCAACCACTACACACGGTGTCATAGGGTTTTTTGTAACTTTTAGGCTATTTTCTCAGGAAGTATGGACTTGCCCCTAATGAAACTTACAGCGTCGTATAGAGGACAGCGAATACAACTTGCGTAAACAAAAATCAAAGCGATTCGAGACCAGGTCCTAAACTGAACTTTTCCGAAATTTTGTGTGGGAGGTACCCGAAGTAGTGGACCGATTGAGTCCATATTGGAACCTCATCTAAGTTTGGTAGAAATTACTCGATGTGCAAAGTATGGACCAAATCGGTTATTTCCTACAAGAGTTATCGTGAGCAAAAGTTTTGCCACAATTTTTGAACATTTGTGGGGGAGGTACCTGAAGGAGTGGACCTATATGGCCCATCTTAGAACTTAAATCGAATCTGGACAAAATAATTCGATAACCAAAATTTGAACCGAATCGATTGATCCGTTCGAGAGTTATCGTGCGCACCAGCCAGACAGACGGACAGACAGACAGACAGACGGACGGACATTGCTAGATCTACTCAAAATTGTCTGAAACGGATATCGTACAAACATACTTGGGGTCTAAAACGATTATTTCGATGAGGCACATTTTCGGTCGTATCAAAGTGTAAATACCCTCTTTAGCCTAAAGGCTGAGGGTATAAAAATAGAAAACATGAATGAATATAATAGAACTTAATATTAAATATATATCTGAAAGAAGGATAAATATTTTTTCAGTTCATATCAATTAACTTTACTCGTCCTTTTGCTGAAACTTTCTTTAAAATCAGTAAAAAAAACCATGAAAATATGAATCATGTTACTATGAATTGTGTACCATGTTGTATGAACGGGTTAATTCGTGTACGTACTTATGAGAACGAACGGCGTGATGCTGGTATGAACATGCCATTAGGCATTTTTATTCCCTCCACCATAGTATGGAGGGTATATTAAGTTTGCCATTCCGTTTGTAACACATCGAACTAATCATTTGCGACCCTATAAAGTATATATATTCTTGATCAGGATACAATTCTAAGGCGATCTAGCCATGTCCGTCCGTCTGTCCGTCTGTTGTAATCACTCTAGCATCCGCAATAATTGAGATAGAGTGCTGAAATTTTGCACCCGAGGGTCTTTTTTCCATAGGCAGGTCAAGTTCGAAGATGGGCTATATCGGTCCACTATTTGGTATAGCCCCCATATAACGGTACCTCCGGATTTGAGGTATTTTGACGTTCTTCGCCATATTTGCAGACCGAATTAGCTATAATTTGGCACTTGGGGTCCCTAGTGATCAACAAACTTATATCATAAAGGATATGGGCATAGGTCCATTGTCCCCATATCCCCATATAACGGTACCTCCAGATTTTCGGTATTTTGAGAATTTTAGCTACAATTTTTCACAAAACTAGCTGTAATTCGTCATTTGAGGTTCTCAGTGGTCATAAAATATCTCCACCAAACATCGTCAACATAGGTCCATGTTTTGGTATAGCCCCCATATAAAGGTACCTCCCGATTTTCGGTATTTTGAGAATTTTAGCCACAATTTGTAACCGAACTATCTGCAATTTGACATTTGAGGTTCTCAGTGGTCATGAAACATATCCACCAAACATCGTCAACATAGGTCAATGTTTTGGTATGGCCCCCTTATAACCGTAGCTCCCGATTTTCGGTATTTTGAGCATTTTAGTTAAAATTTTTAAACGAACTGGCTGTAATTTGACATTTAAGGTTCTCAGTGATCATAAAACATCTCCACGAAACATCGTCAACATAGGTCCATGTTTTGGTATAGCCCCCATATATCGGTACCTCCCGATTTTCGGTATTTTGAGAATTTTAGCTACAATTTTTAACCAAAATAGCTGTTATTTGACATTTGAATTTCTCAGTGGTCATTAAACATCTCCAACGAAACATCGTCAACATAGGTCCATGTTTTGGTATAGCCCCCATATAACGATATCTCCCGATTTTCGGTATTTTGAGAATTTTAGCTGCAATTTTTAACCGAACTAGCTGTAATGATCGGTATTTTTAGAAGTTTAGCTACAATTTTGTCTATTCAAAAATAATCGTCAATATAGGTCCATGTTTTGGTATATCCCCCCATATAACTGTTCCTCCCGATTTTCGGGAATTTTCAGTGGTCACGAAATTTCTTCACTAAAATTCGTCAATATGGGTCCACTTTTGAGGGTCTAATTCTTCTTATGTTTAACAAAAATGGATTTTTATAAATATAGATATCTGTTTTTGGCGGCATTCAATAAACTTCTTTCATTTTGATGTCCGGTCCATGTCAGAATATTTTTCAGCCAAGAAACTTCTTTTCTTCCTCTGCATGGTCTTCCATCAACTGATCCTTTGATAATTTTTTGCAGAAGAATATATTTATCATTTCTCATGATATGTCCCAGGTATGACACTTTTCTGGTTTTAACTGTTTTTACACGCAAAAAAAACGGCCTCTCTAACATATGTCCCAAACATATTTTGCAGCAAACATATCTATGTTTGCAACAGTCCCAAACATAATATATGTTTGGGTCTGGAAACAAATATATGTTTGGGTGGAAACAAATATATGTTTGGGTGCAAACATATATATGTTTGGGTGCAAACATTTTATATGTTTGGGTGCAAACATTTTATATGTTTGGGTGCAAAAAAATACAAACCCAAAAGGCACAAAAAAACAAACACATGCACCAGTGGGCGCTTACTGAGAGCAAGGGAGCGTAAAATTCAATGTAAAACACTTTGAAATGTGTGCTCACTTGCTCTCAGTAAGAACTCACTGGCTATCTCTATAGTATACACACAAATGTTGTGGTTTTTTATTAAAAGGCAAAAGAACAACAAACACAAAGGTACATACAGAATTCCAAAGAAATACATAACACACTTTAATAAAAGAATAACTGATTGAAATAATTTGTAAATAGTCACACTTTTAAAAAGGAAAATATATAGAAACGTAGTTAATCGCTTCTCCTTAGTTGTGAAATAAAACAAATTGTCCTCATAGTTGAAATCATCAGCGGGGAATCGGCATCTAGAATCAAATGATTATGTAATGTAATAAATAAATATGGATATGCCCAAATATACATAAGTATGTATGTAATTACCAATATTAAATGCGATTTCTTCCTTGTCCAATAAAATAATTCCATTAAACTTTCCGATTCAATTATAAAATGTATTGGCATTTAATTTACTAAAAAGCACAATTTCTTTAAGAAAACACAAAACACTGATTTATTCACTCACTTTACCGTCTTGACTCTACAAAGGCAACTAAATAAAACACTGAAGAAAGAAAAACATGTAATTCATATCATTTCTTCTTTTCTTCTTCGCCTGCGTTGGTTAACAACAACAAAACAAGAAACACACGAGTTTGACGCATACACGCCACCAAAGCCCCCTTCGCTTCTACGTCTTCTATTATACAATACACACAACTCTTTATTATAAAACAGCATTCCCCAGCCGCGAGAGCACTGTTATTACTCTCGTTGACAAACATCCTCTCTCCACCCATGAAAAAATGTTCAAACATAAACAATATGTTTTACTCAAACATATCAAATTGAGATATGTTACAAAATGTTGCAAACATATATTTGTTTGTCATTTCTTATGCGATCTGTCCACGGTATTTTAAGTATTTTTCGGTATATCCAAATTTCAAATCATTTCAGTTTTCTTTCATCTATCGCCTTTATCGTCCATGTTTCTGATGCATATAATAAAACAGACCAGATGTAGCATTTGATGAATCTGGTTTTAGTTTGTATACCGACGTCATGACTTGTCAGTATCTTGTTGTATCTGTAAAATGCATCCTTTGCCATTTCTATAGGACAAGTTATTTCTTTCGAAACATCTAATTGTTCATTTATGGTAACTCCTAAATATTTATAGTTTTTTACTTTTTCTATTACGTTGTATTGTATTTTCAACGTACTGTTGTTATACGTATTTTTTTGGCTGACGGTCATGTATTTTGTTTTCTTTTTGTTGATTTTCAATCCATACGAATCACTTACATCTGTGAGTTTGTCAATAAGTTTTTGTAGACCGGATATGGTGCTAGCGAATATTGTTGTATCGTCCGCGTATCTGATATTGTTGATAATCATCCCATGTATTTGTACTCCTATTCTTTGGTGCTCTATAGCCTCCATAAATATTCGTTGGGAGTATATATTAAATAACAACGGCGAAAGGATACATCCTTGTCGTGCCCCCTTTGAAATCGTTACTTCTTCCGTCATTTCTCCGTTTATATCGATGTATCCCGCCTGTTTCCAATATAAATTTCGTATACATCGTATTTCCTTGTCGCTTATGTTAATCGTTTTCAAAATTTCTATTAGCTTATCATGACGAACTGTGTCGAAAGCTTTTTCGTAGTCAACGAAACATATAAATATATCCTTTTGTACTTCACGGCATTTCTGAACTAGTACCTGTAAGCTAAGCAGTGCTTCTCGAATCCCCATTCCTTGTTTAAATCCGAACTGTGATGTGCCCATATACTTTTCACATTTGGGATATATTCGGCTATGGATTGCTCTTAGAAAAAGTTTTAATGCATGACTCATGATACTAATCAGTCTATATTCTTCACATTTTTTTGCGTTGTTCTTCTTTGGTATCGGTATGAATTTTGAAATGAGCCAGTCTGGTGGATATTTCCCCGTGTCATATACGTGGTTAAAGAGTATTACGAGTAGTTCCACATTTTCATCATCTATAAGTTTTAATACTTCAGCTGGAATATCGTCCGGTCCTGTTGCTTTCATATCTTTGAGTGTTTTTATCGCCTGCTCTACTTCGCACTTTGTTATTGGGTTTCCAGTCAGATTGTCTTCTGTTTCTTCGTAAGCGGTTCTTTCGGCATCAGTGAATAATTTTGCTACATATTCTACATTGCTTTGATGAAACTATCCTCAATTTGACTCTTGAAGTTTCCTGCAGCTATAAAACTTTTCCGCCAAAAAAAAATTAAAGATAGGTTGACTCTTTGATATAGCCCCGTTGGTGGTACCTTTCACCTAGTTGGTGGTACCAATCACGCAATAACGCGGAAGTTCGACTCACGGCGCATCTGTCCTTCGGGGTTTTTAATGTACACACACCAAGGGCTTTCATTTCCAAAAAGAATTATCCCTGCACCAACATTTGTGTTCACAGTGTAATTTAAGCTATAGTGGAAGGCCGTAGGAATTTATCCATTGTCGAAAAGTTGTTCCACCTAAAATTGTGAAAGGACCCTAATTATTCCATTTTAATTAAGACTATTTTATGGTGGAGGGTATAAAAAGTTCGGCCTGGCCGAACTTAACGACTTTTTACTTGTTCTTCTTAGAGGAGTTGTTTTCTACAACTTTTCTTAATAGAAAATTTGTCATTGACATCTTTTCTTTAGAGAAAAGTTATTATAGGTAAGTTTTATTTATTAAAAATTGTTACCGAATTGTTATATTGTTGTTCTTCTTTATAGAAAAATTGCTAGTGGAAACTTTTCTATATTAAAAATTGTTACCGGTAACATGTCTTTGTAGAAAATTTATTGCCGAAAATACTTCTTTATAGAACATTTTTAACGACAACTTTTTTTTTACAAAAGTTGTTATCGAAAATAGTTCTTAACAGAAAATTTGATTCTTCATAAAATGGTTGTTGTCGACAACTTTTCCTTATTAAAAGTTATTATCGATAACTTTTCTTCATAGAAAAGTTGTTATTGACATATTTCTATGGAAAAATTTTATCGGTAAGTTTTCTTTACAGAACAAAATTTGTTATCGACATCTTTCGCCAAAAGAAACTAGTTGTAGGCAACATTTCTAAATGCAAAACATATTATCGGTAACTTTCTTCTATAGGAAAGTTTTTATCGACAACTTTGTTTTTTAGAAAAGTTGTTATCGTAAAATTGTTCTTCATAGAAAAGTCATTATCGATAATTTCCCTTTATAGAAAAGTTGTTATCGTAAATTTTTTTATAGAATGGTTGCTATCGACAATGTTTCTTCATTGCGGAGTTGTTATCGACAATTTTTATTCGTAAATAATTATTTATCAACAATTTTTTAAGCTTTTTTATATTAAAATTGTTATCGACAGAAAAAACAATATATACAATTTTCACTTTAAAAAATTTTTATCGACATTTTTTCTTTGCATAGAATGTTTTTTATCGTCAATTTTCTTTATAGGAACATTGGCACCGGATAATTTTGCTTTTGATAAATGTTTTTGCCGATATATTTTCTTTATAGAAAGTTTGTTGTTATCTGATGTTTTTTATAAAAAAACCAGTAGGAAAAGACCAAAGTCGGGCGGGGCCGACTATGTAATACCCTACACCAGTCGAAATATGTAAAAATGGAGTAATTAGTTTTTAATTAATATGGAAGCTATACCAAATTCGGGGCTATATCAAAACGTGGACATATGTATGTCCATAATTCTTGGTGGAGAAGTTTTTTAATAACCCAAAACAAACATTAAAGTAAACTTTTTGAACTCATTAAACTCCAAATGGCAAATTGGAGCCATATTTAAGGAAAATCGTTAAAATACCTAAAATCGGGAGGTACCGTTATATGGGGGCTACAAAAAAACATGGACCTATCTTAACAATTTTAAGTGGCGAAATTTCACGGCCACTGGGAACCACATATGTAAAATTTCAGCTAGTTCAAGCAAAAAATGTGGCTAAGATCCCTAAAATACCTTAAATCGGGAGGTATCGTTATATGGGGACTATACCGAACCGTGGACCTATCTTGACAATTTTTAGTGGAGCAATTTCGCGGCCATTGGGAACCTCAAATGTAAAATTTATGCTTCATTCGGGAGGCCCTTTTTTATGGTGCCTATATCTAACTATGTATGTTGACAATTTTTCGTGGGCTAGAAATTGGGAGGTACTGTTATATAGGGGTTATAATAAAACATGGGCCTATGTTGACAGTTTTTGATGGGAGCCTTTAATGTCAAATAACTCCTAATTCGGTTAAAAAATTTAGCTAGAATCTTCAAAATATCGAAAATCGGTACATAACGTGGGAAATTCAAATGTCATTAACAGCTAGTTCGGAGGTATCTGGGCTATAAGAAAATTTGAACTTTAATGGACCGTTATATGGGGGCTATACCAAAACGTGGACCAATGTCCACAAGTTTTGTCATATAAGTTTATTGACATTTAAGAACTTTAAATGTCAAATTATAGCTATATCGGTCTGAAAATGTAGCTACAAACGTCAAAACACCGCAAATCGGACGTACCGTTATATGGGGGCTATACCAAAACGTGGACCTATGTCCACAAGTTTTGTTATATAAGTTTATTGACACTTAAGAACCCTAAGTGTCAAAATATAGCTAAATCGATCTGAAAATGTAGCTAAAACTGTCAAAATACCGTAAATCGGGGGGTACCGTTATATGGGGGCTATACCGAAACGTGGACCTATGTCCACAACTTTTGTTATATAAGTTTATTGACATTTAAGAACCCTAAATGTCAAATTATAGCTACATCGGTCTGAAAATGTAGCTAAAAACGTCAAAATACCGCAAATCGGAGGGTACCGTTATATGGGGGCTATACCAAAACGTGGACCTATGTCCACAACTTTTGTTATATAAGTTTATTGACACTTAAGAACCCTAAATGTCAAATTATAGCTATATCGGTCTGAAAATTTAGCTAAAAACATCAAAACACCGTAAATCGGGGGGCACCGTTATATGGGGGCTATACCAAAACGGGGACCTATGTCCACAACTCTTGTTATATAAGTTTATTGACACTTAAGAACCCTAAATGTTAAATTATAGCTACATCGGTCTGAAAATGTAGCTAAAAACGTCAAAATACCATAAATTGGGGGGTACCGTTATATGGGGGCTATACCAAAACGTGGACCTATGTCCACAACTTTTGTTATATAAGTTTATTGATACTTAAGAACCCTAAATGTCAAGTTATAGCTAAATCGGTCTGAAAATGTAGCTAAAAACGTCAAAATACCGCAAATCGGGGGGTGCCGTTATATGGGGGCTATACCAAAACCTGGACCTATTCCCACAAGTTTTGTTATATATGTTTATTGACACTTAAGAACCCTAAATGTCAAATTATAGCCAAATCGGTCTGAAAATGTAGCTGAAAACGTCAAAATACCGTAAATCGGGGGGTACCGTTATATGGGGGCTATACCAAAACGTGGACCGATATATCCCATCTTCGAACTTGATCTTCCGACGGCAAAAAAAAATGGTATTCCCCAATTTTCAGCGAAATCGGTCAACAAATGCGACCTGTATGTTGCGAACGGACGGACGGACGGACGGACGGACGGACGGACGGACGGACATGCATAAATCGACTCAGAAAGTGATTCTATGTATATCCCTAGAAGGAACTATGGGTCTATCTCGCTTCCTTTTGTATGTTACGTACAAATGCACTAACACATAATACCCCTTACCACATAGTGGTGTAGGGTATAAAAATACAATTTTCTCCACAAGAAAGTCGTTATCGACAACATTTGTTTATGGAAAATATATTATCGATAACTTTTCTCTATAGAAATGTTTTGATCAACAACTTCTTTTAATGTTGTTATAGACAAGTTTCCTTTATAACAAGATTGATCTCGATAATTTAACTTTTTTGAAAAGTTCTTGTTCTTTATAGGAAGTTTGTTACCTGCGTCTTTTTTATAAATATTTTCTTATCGCCGATTTTTCTTGTTTCTTCATAGAACGACCATTGGGCAATTTTTCTTTATAGGCAAATTGTTGTCTTTTTAGAAAAGTTGTTATCCACATATTTTCTTTTTGGAAATATTTGGTCTGTTCCAGTACTGCAAGAATACTAATTTTCACTATTTTTTTCGATAACATAAAGGAAAAAATGTTATCGTAGTAAAAAATAGTAGCTTCTTGCAGGTTCTGGAACAGAGCATTTGTTGTAGGCAATTTGTTTATAAAAAAGTTGTCATCGACACCTTTTCTACACAAACAACTTTTTATCGAAACATTTCTTGAGAAAAAATATCATATCAGGGGCCTAATTATGAGATTCGATTCGATCGAGAATTTACTCGTGAATAAAATGTCGACACGGAAAAATATTGGTATGATGGAACTCGATCGAGAAGGAAAAATCGTTGTTATCGATAATTTTGAAAAATAACCGGTAATCTACCATATTTTATCGATAGAACTCATAAAGGTAGACACCAAAAATAAATATTTATCTTTAAACGAAAATTAAAAAAAAAAAAAAAAACAAAATTATTAATGAAAAGTATTGAATATCTGTTGAATTATTTGAATAATACATTGAACAATAATATCGGAATGAGGTCGTGCTGCGAAAATGTACGAAATTATTTATTTTTGCAAAATCTTTTTGACATTGTTATAACTGATTGCTGATGCATCTACCTTAATAAATGCATGTTAGTTTGCCATGCTATTGTTGGTGGCGCACTTAAAACGCAATTGTATGTAGGCGGCGCAATTGTGTAAGGAATGAGCAAAACATAAAGAATAGAGAAACCCACCAATCTGTCTCTGGATTTTTTTAAATTATAACATATTTTTGATTTTTGTTACTTATTGTTGATTGTAGCCATTGTTTGTTGTTAAACTTGTATTTTACCCAACACAACATTTGCGCTTTTTATACCCTCCACCATAGTATGGAGGGTATATTAAGTTTGTCATTCCGTTTGTAACACATCGAAGTAATCATTTGCGACCCTATAAAGTATATATATTCTTGATCAGGATAAAATTCTAAGACGATCTAGCCATGTCCGTCTGTCCGTCTGTCTGTCCGTCTGTCCGTCTGTTGTAATCACTCTAGCGTCCGCAATAATTGAGATTGAGTGCTGAAATTTTGCACCCGAGGGTCTTTTTTCCATAGGCAGGTCAAGTTCGAAGTTGGTATAGCCCCCATATAACGGTACCTCCGGATTTGAGGTATTTTGACGTTTTTCGCCACATTTGCAGACCGAATTAGCTATAATTTGGCACTTAGGGTTCCTAGTGATCAACAAACTTATATTCCAAAGGATATGGGCATAGGTCCATGTTTTGGTATAGTCCCCATATAACGGTACCTCCCGATTTTCGGTATTTTAAGAATTTTAGCCACAATTTTTAACCGAACTATCTGCAATTGGACATTTGAGGTTCTCAGTGGTCATGAAACATCTCCACGAAACATCGTCAACATAGGTCCATGTTTTGGTATAGCCCCCATATATCGGTACCTCCCGATTTTCGGTATTTTGAGAATTTTAGCTACAAATTTTAACCGAACTAGCTGTAATTTGCCATTTGAGGTTCTCAGTGGCCATGAAATATCTCCACCAAACATCGTCAACATAGGTCCACGTTTTGGTATAGCCCCCATATAACGGTACCTCCCGATTTTCGGTATTTTGAGAATTTTAGCCACAATTTGTAACCGAACTATCTGCAATTTGACATTTGAGGTTCTCAGTGGTCATGAAATATCTCCACCAAACATCGTCAACATAGGTCCATGTTTCGGAATGGCCCCCTTATAACCGTACCTCCCGATTTTCGGTATTTTGAGCATTTTAGTTACAATTTTTAACCGAACTAGCTGTAATTTGACATTTGAGGTTCTCAGTGGTCATGAAGCATCTCCACGAAACATCTTAAACATAGGTCCATGTTTTGGTATAGCCCCCATATAACGGTACCCCCCGATTTTCGGTATTTTGAGAATTTTAGCTACAGTTTTTTACCGAAATAGCTGTAATTTGACATTTAAAGTTCTCAGTGGTCATAAAACATCTCCAACAAAACATCGTCAACACAGGTCCATGTTTTGGTATAGCCCCCATATAACGGTATATCCCGATTTTCGGTATTTTGAGAATTTTAGCTGCAATTTTTAACCGAACTATCTGTAATGATCGGTATTTTGAGAATTTTAGCTACAATTTTGTCTATTCAAAAATAATCGTCAATATAGGTCCATGTTTTGATATCCTCCCATATAACTGTACCTCCCGATTTTCGGGAATTTTCAGTGGTCATGAAATTTCTTCACTAAAATTCGTCAACATTGGTCCATTTTTGAGGGTCTACATTGTTTTGATGAAACTACCCTCAATTTGACTCTTGAAGTTCCCTGCAGCTATAAAACTTTTCCGCCAACAAAATTTAATGATAGGTTGACTCTTTGATATAGCCCCGTTAGTGGTACCTTTCACCTAGCTGAACACATTTTTTTAGATTAGATTACATAACACTATGCAACAAAATGGAGGTGAACGTTTGGGGCACGGAAAATTCCTCTTGGGGAAGAAAGGCCTTGGTGAGTATATTATGAACCCCGAAGGACAGATCCGCCGTGAGTCGAACTTCCGCGTTATGGCGTGATGAAATTTTTGTTAGAGACCCTGTGGGCCATCAGGAATTAGCGTTATATCTTTGTTCACTGTTGCTTAAGTGCTCTACCAAAACAACAAACAAAGATATAATGCTAATTCATCATGGCTTACAGGGTCTCTTGTAAAACCTTCATCACGCCATAACGCGGAAGTTCGACTCACGGCGCATCTGTCCTTCGGGGTTTTTAATATATACACACCAAGGGCTTTCATCTTCAAAAGGAAATATCTCTGCCCCAAAACATTTGTGCTCACAGTGTAATTTAAGCAATAGTGGGAGGCAGTAGGATTCTATCCATTGTCGAAAAGTTGTTCCACCTAAAATTGTGAAAGGACCCTAATTATTCCATTTTAATTAAGACTATTTTATGGTGGAGGGTATAAAAAGTTCGGCCCGGCCGAACTTAAGGACTTTTTACTTGTTTTAATTAATATATTTAAAAAAATTCCCTACAAAATAAAGACTATTTAAATTATGGTTTAGTTGTTACAAAATTGCAAACATTTTCAACTTATTTGTTCTTTAAACGTCCGCAAACATCAGTTTTGGATAATTGATGCCCATATTTCTTATTGGTCTAATTATATTATTATTCATTAAAACGACTGCAAATAGTTGTTTTCACAAATTTTTTGCTGCTATTATGTTAAAAATTGTTTTAGTTTTGTTTAATAATTTAAATTTTGTTATATAAAACGACAGCAAACACGATAGCTAATTTCCTGCGAGCAAAGTCTCGCAAATATTTGTTCGATTATTCGATAATTTTACTCGATATCGAATGTCATCATACGTAATTTGAGTACTCGCATCGAAACAACTCGATACCGAATGTCGTAATTAGGCCCCAGCATTTTTTTCTATAGAAACAAATGGTTTTCCATATTGTTCTCCATCTTCAATTTGTAGCACTGCTTAGTCACAAATGTCCTTCTCAAAGAACTTTCTTGTATCTCCTACACACAATTGCCTAGCGTTTAAAATAATATCAATCAAATTTTCATCTCAAAACATTTATTTTTCCGCCTTCTTCTATTTCATTCTCTAACAAATATCCTCTGGGTACTTAAAATGCCGCTTATCAAAAAGGGATTTAAACAAAAATTTCAGGAACAACAACAGCAATTATGCTTATCAAGGGATAATGACGCAAATTGTTTCTTCAATGTTTCGGACAGGAAAATTTAAATAAACTGCCCTCAGGCCACAAATAATACTGGCCATTTTCTTGCCAAGCAGAAAAAAGGAAACCAAAAAAGGACATCATTTCCTAAAATATAAATAATAACTGATTGCGTGAAAATTGTAGGCGAACAACAAACACAACAACCACAATGGCAAAAAATGAAAATATTTTGGCATTATTACAAAGAGGCAAATGTTTTTTCTTTCGACTTGATTTCCATTCAAAATGAAATGAGGTGTTTTGTTGGTACATTTTGTTGTGTAGGATGCGGTGGTAATGACATGGATTCTGGTCATGAATTAACATAAAATGTTGGCAATAAACAGAAAAAGAAACGAAAACGAGAAAAAAATTGCCCTTGAGGAAATTGATTGAAAATGAGATGATGTTTTTTTTGCATTGGATATAAATTGGTTTTGAATTTGAGGAAAAATTTGAAAAAAATTTTCACATTACAGGTGATATTATAGATACTCAGCTAGTTATTTCCATAAGTTTTGACAAAATTAGAATTTCAATTATTTTTTTAATCTTCCTTAGTCCCTCCTACTAGGGCAAAAAGTCCATGTTATAAGCTATAGTATGTAAACACAAATTATTCTTCACATTGTCCATAGATTTCGGAATAAAAGCTTCCCAATTCTCCTGACCATCTCTTCTTCTTTATCCACAGATTTCAGTATAGAAAGTACTTTGTTTTCCCCAACACCACCCTCACTTGTTTTCTTCCTTTTGTCATATAATTCGTTTTAATAAACAACTTAATGATCTGTTATTGTAACCCCATAAACAATAAACCTCGCTATCCATCCAATCCAATTGTTGTTTCCTTTAAGTGCTACAAATCTATTATTCGTGTTTTCGATAATTGCATCAGAATGTGGACACTATTGACCGAGGATTGCGTGACACCCATCCATATAAGTAGTTCAAATGAGGTTAAAGGTGAAAATGTTGACTGTTGTATCGTTGAAGAGTGTGTGTGTGTGTGTTTTGCCATCCACTGCCACTGTGTTAATTAAAATCACTTAAATACTACGATAACAGTCCGGGTGCCTCTGACCTGCTCTATAGCCATTAAGTTGAACATTTATGTGTAGTAATGATGATTAAATTTATTAGCACTTCCCATAATTCTTAACTTCAAACTATTGTTAAGTGCAGTCATCTAACATGTTTACATTGTTTTATTGGATGTGCGTTAAGAACAACAACTAAAAAGAACCAGTAAGAAATATATGATACCCTACACCAGATCTAAATCGATTTCGATATAATTTGGCACATTTATTACTAGACCGAATTCAGTCACACATTCCAAATTTCATCGAAATCGGAAATATGTAACATGTTTGGTACAGAAAATACGTGAAATCGGCCGAAAATATATATGGGAGCTATATCCAAAACTGAACCGGTTTCGATATAATTTGGGACACTTATTTCTAGACCGAATTCAGTCACACATTCCAAATTTCATCGAAATCGGAAATATGTAACATGTTTGGTACAGAAAATACGTGAAATCGGCCGAAAATATATATGGGAGCTATATCCAAAACTGAACCGGTTTCGATATAATTTGGGACACTTATTTCTAGACCGAATTCAGTCACACATTCCAAATTTCATCGAAATCGGAAATATGTAACATGTTTGGTACAGAAAATACGTGAAATCGGCCGAAAATATATATGGGAGCTATATCCAAAACTGAACCGGTTTCGATATAATTTGGGACACTTATTTCTAGACCGAATTCAGTCACACATTCCAAATTTCATCGAAATCGGAAATATGTAACATGTTTGGTACAGAAAATACGTGAAATCGGCCGAAAATATATATGGGAGCTATATCCAAAACTGAACCGGTTTCGATATAATTTGGGACACTTATTTCTAGACGAATTCAGTCAAACATTCCAAATTTCTTCAAAATTGGACGTATATAGCTTGTTTGGTGCAGCAAATACGTTAAATCGGGCGAAAATATATATGGGAGCTATATCCAAATCTGAACCGATTTTCACCAAAAGCAATAGCATTCTTCCTATGGCTAAAAAAATTGTAGTCCCCAATTTTCCGCTGAATCGGACAAAAAATGCGAACTGTACGTTGCGAACAAAAATACATGGACAGACGGACGGACATGCATAAATCGACTCAGAAAGTGATTATATGTATATCCCCAAATGGAATTATAGGTATATTTCGATTCCTTTTGTATGTAACATACAAATGCACAAAGACATAATACCCCTTACCACACTGTGGTGTAGGGTATAATAAGTGGAAAATCTTGCAGAGGTGATTCAGAGATTACCTTAAATTCGTGGAGGAAAACTTTTCTGTCATACTTGGCAAACAAATCGATATAAAGCACTTTTCCGAATGTAAAATTTAAAATTTCTTATTATAAAAGGATATTATCGACAACTTTTCGATTTAGAAAAGTTGATATCGACACCTAATCGTTTTAGGAAAGTTGTTATCGACAACTCTTCGTTACAGAAAAGTTGTTATCAAAAAATTGTTGTCATAGAAAAGTTGTTATCGAAAATTTTTGATATAGAAAAGTTGTTATCGACAACATTTCGTTATAGCAAAGTTGTTATCGACAATTTTTCATTTTAGAAAAGTTGTTATCGACAGTTTTTCGTTATATAAAAGCTGTTACCGACAACTTTTCGTTATAGAAAGTTGTTATCGCCAACTTTTCGTTGTAGAAAAATTGTTATCGCCAACTTTTCGTTATAGAAAAGTTGTTATCGACAATTTTTCATTTTAGAAAAGTTGTTATCGACAACATTTCGTTATAGCAAAGTTGTTATCGACAATTTTTCATTTTAGAAAAGTTGTTATCGCCAACTTTTCGTTATAGAAGAATTGTTATCTACATCTTTTCGTTATAGGAAATTTCTTATCGACAACTTTTTTATAGAAAAGTTGTTGTCGATATATTTTCGTTCAAGAAAAGTTGTTACCGACAATTTTCGTTATTTAAAAATTGGTTTCGACAACATTTCGTTATAGAAAATTTATTATCGGCAATTTTTCGTTATAGAAAAGTTGTTATCGACAATTTTTCGTTATAGAAAAGTTATTATCTGCAATTGTTCGTTATAGATAAGTTGTTATCGACAATTTTTCGTTATAGAAAAGTTGTTATCGACAATTTTTCGTTATAGACAAGTTGTTAAGGACAACATTTCGTTATAGAAGAATTGTATCTACAACTTTTCGGTATAGAAAAGATGTTACCGACAACTTTTCGTTGTAGGAAAGTATTTATTGACAATGTTTCGCTACAGAAAATCTGTTATCGACAACTTTTGGTTATAGAAAAGCTGTTATCGACAACTTTTCGTTATATAAATGTTGTTATCAAAAACTTTTCGTTAGCAAATTTCTTATCGACAATTTTTCATTTTAGAAAAATTGTTATCGACAACATTTCGTTGTAGAAAAGTAGTTACTGACAACTTTTCGATGTAGTAAAGTTTTTATCAACAATTGTTCGTTACAGAAACGTTGTTGTCGACAAATTTTCGTTATAGAAAAGTTGTTATCGACAACTTTTCGTTATAGGAAAGCTGTTATCGAGATTTTTTCGTTATATAAAAGCTGTTATCTACAACCTTTCCTCATAGAAAAGCTGTTATCGACAACCTTTTGTCATAGAAAAGTTGTTATCGACAGCTCTTGGTTATAGAAAATTTGTTATCGACAACTTTTCGTTATATAAAAGTTGTTATCGATATATTTTCGTTAAAGAAAAGTCGTTATCGACAACATTTCGTTATAGCAAAGTTGTTATCGACAACATTTAGTTATAGAAAAGTTGTTATCGACATCTTTTCGTCATAGAAAAGTTGTTATCGACAACTTTTCGTTATAGAAAATTTTTTATCGATATATTTTCGTTAAAGAAAAGTTGTTAGTTTTAGATAAGTAGTTTTCAACCACTTTTCGTTATAGGAAAGTTGTTATCGACTATAACGAAAAGTTATAGAAAAGCTGTTATCGACAACCTTTCGTTATATGAGAGGTGCTATCGACAACTTTTCGGTACAGAAAAGTTGTTACTAACAACTTTTCGTTATAGAAAAGTTGTTTTCGACAACTTTTCGTTATAGAAAAGTTGTTATCGACAACTTTTTGTAATAGAAAAGTTGTTATCGACAACTTTTCGTTATAGAAAAATTGTTATCGACAGCTTTTCGTTATAGAAAAGTTGTTATCGACAACTTTTCGTTATAGAAAAGTTGTTATCGACAACTTTTCGTTATAGAAAAGTTGTTATCGACAACTTTTCGTTATAGAAAAGTTGTTTTCGACAACTTTTCGTTATAGAAAAGTTGTTTTCGACAACTTTTCGTTATAGAAAAGTTGTTATCGACAACTTTTTGTAATAGAAAAGTTGTTATCGACAACTTTTCGTTATAGAAAAATTGTTATCGACAGCTTTTCGTTATAGAAAAGTTGTTACCGACAACTTTTCGTTATAGAAAAGCTGTTATGGACAAATTTTCGTTATATAAATGTTGTTACCAAAAACTTTCCGTTATAGAAAATTTGTTATCGACAACTTTTAGCTATAGAAAAGTTAAAATCGACAATTTTTCGTTATAGAAAAGTTGTTACCGACAAATTTTCGTTATATAAAATCTGTTATCGAAAACTTTTCGTTATAGAAAAGTTGTTGTCGACAACTTTTTGCTAACGAAATTTTTTATCATAGATTTTTCTCCATAGAAAAGTTGATATCGAAAACTGTTTTCTATAGAAACATTATTTATCGATATTTTTTTGCAAAGAAAATTTGATATCGAAAATTTTCCTGAACAGATATTTTTTATCGACAACTTTGCATAATATAAAAGCTGTTATCGAAAATTTTTCGTTATCACAACGCACCTATAACTAAAGAAAAATTATTGTTAACAATTTTTCATTATATAAAAGTTGTCAGAAAAATTTTTATCGACAACATTGTATAATAGAAAAGCTGTTATCGACAACTCTTTATTATAGAAAATTCGTTGTAGATACCTTTTTATTATAGAAAAGCTGTTACCGACAACTTTTCGTTATAGGAAAGTTGTTATCGACATATTTTCGTTATAGAAAAGTTGTAGTCGGCAACTTTTCGTTATATAAATCGTGTTATCGAAACTTTTTGTTATAGAAAAGTTGTTGTCGACAACTTTTTGTTATCGAAATTTTTTGTCAGCGATGTCTCCATAGAAAAGTCGATATCGAAAACTGTTTTCTATAGAAACATTTTTTATCGATAAATTTTTCCAGAGAAAAATAGAAATCGAAAATTTTCCCATACCGATATTTTTATCGACAACTTTGCATAATAGAAAAGCTGTTATCGATAAGTTATTGTTATCAAAAAGCACCTATAACTAAAGGAAAATTATTTTAGTAATTTGCCATTATATAAAAGTTGTCAGAAAAATGTTTATCGACAACATTGTATAATAGAAAAGCTGTTATCGAGAACTTTTTATTATAGAAAATTTGTTATTGACACCTTTTTATTATCGAAAAGCTGTTATCGATATATTTTCGTTATAGAAAATATGTTAGCGACAACTTTTCATTATATAAAATTTGTTGTCACCAATGTTCGCTATAGAAAAGTTGTTAACGACAACTTTTCGTTAATAAAAAATTGTTATCGGCAAGTTTTTGTTCTAGACATTTTTTTGCCGACAACATTTCGCTTTAGAAAATTTGTTATCGGCAACTTTTAGTTATAGAAAATTTGTTATCGACAGCTTTTCGTTATGGTAAAGTTATTATCGACAAATTTTCGTTAATGAAAAGTTGTTATCGAAAAATTTTCGTTATAAAAAAGTTATTATCGACACCTTTTCGTTACAGAAAAGTTGTTATCGACACCTTTTCGTTATAGAAAAGTTGTTATTGACAATTTTTCGTTATAAAAAAGTTATTATCGACACTTTTTCGTTATAGAAAAGTTGTTATGAAAATTTTTCTTTATAAAAAAGTTATTATCTACACCTTTTCGTTATAGAAAAGTTATTATCGACAAATTTTCGTTAATGAAAAGTTGTTATCGAAAACTATTCGTTATAGAAAAGTTGTTGTCGACAAATTTTCTTAATAGAAAAGTTGTTCTCGACAAGTTTTCATTATAGAAAAATTGTTATCGACAAATTTTCGTTATGCTAAAGTTATTATCGACAAATTTTCGTTAATGAAAAGTTGATATCGAAAACATTTTTCTATAGAAACCTGTTTTATTGAAAAGTTTTTATCGACAACCTTTGTTTATTGAAAAGTTCTTATGTACAGCTTTTTGTTACGAATAGTTGTTATCGCCAACTCGTCATTATACAAAATTTGTTATCGACAACATTTATTGTATATGTGTGTGTTATTATAACGATTCCCAATAATTCATCTATCAATAAAAGTTTATATATTAGCCTGTTCCAGAATTGCAAGAATTTACTAATTTTTACTATTTTTTCCGATAACATAAAGGAAAAATGTTAACGTAGTAAAAATTTGTAGATTCTTGCAGGTTCTGGAACAAGCATATATATGTTTACAAATAATTTGTTTGTTTTAAAAATGTATTGCTTAATTTATATTTTATGACAAAAAAATTAAAATACTACCGTTATACCAACATATAATTTTAAAATAATATAACCCAAACCAAAAATTAAAACGCGTTTATTGTAGTGTAACTAAAAAGAAGGTCATATAAACAACATGTAATACCACGTTTCTCGCTCGGTTTCTAGTGCGATGATGTTGATGTGGTTTTATTTCGCTTTTGGAACAGACCGACCACATTGCTCGCTTCGTTGTTTCTCGCACCGTTAAGTTTTTCTTTTTACTGGCCAAATGCCCTGACAGAAAATTAACGAGTTTATTAGCCTTAATGGTCAACCATGTCCGGCACGGTCAAATGAGTTTATGTGTCAGCGACCATTATACAATTATTCGCACAGTTGCGTAAATGCAGTTTAATCGTGCTGAATATGAGGCAGTGTGTGGAGAGAGGCTAGGACCGGAGATTTGTGTTTCTTTCCTTGCAATTTACCAATTTAGTTGGTATGTACGAGTATGTTGGTGGTTTGCCGGTGTGTGTGTGTGTGTGCAGCATCGAGATTAATTGCAAGTTTTCATAAGGTTAGTGTGGGGGCCACCAACGCCAACAACTACATGCTGCAGTTGTTTATTTCCCCAAAATTCGTTCTACTTTTTTTGGCAATAGCTGAAATAAATTTCTTTGATTTTCATTTGCACCTGGTCACACAAAATTCTACAGAATTTGGGTGAATGCAAGTGTACCATCAACTTAGGTGAACTCTTTCGGTGTTTTCTCCTCGGTAATACAATTTTGGTCTTTGCTTACTTGACTCCTCGCTTGGCAATGGCGGCAACTGGTGATGGTGACGATGATTTCATTTCCTGGCTACACAATAACGTTGGTTAGTTGCTCAATACCTGTGTGTGTGTCCCATTGCTGCAGCGCTTCATTATAAGCTTCCGCTTATATGGGTTTTTAACGAACACACACATAATAGAGCTGAATACACCCATACAAAAACACATACATACATTGCTGAGTCCCTACTATTCATATATTGTAGTTGCCACGTCATAATGCAGTTTCCTTGAACTGCATGGATGAGCAGTACGTGTGTGACCATGTTTGCTTTAAATTGTATCTCCCAGTTGTTATTATAGTAGTAGTGGTGCTATGCTCCTATACATACATATGCATGCATGTACATATATCGACCAAGAATTGCAAGATTACGTGTCTGATGATTCTTTGAATTGGTGTCTGCCGCTAATGTGATTGTCTGTATGTGTGCTTTTGTATTTTTTGCTCACTATCTTGATATAACGAGGTTTTGAATAAGCCCATAACAGATGCGGCAAAATTATACAAACAAACCTGACATAACTAACCGAAGACCTTTTTGCGGAGAGGTACTCTGTTAATTCTAAGAAACTGTTCACTCGCCTATCAAAAATTGTTCTTTATAGAAACGATGTAATCGAAAAGTTTTCTTAATAGAAAACATATCATTGTAGACAAATTATCGACAACGGTTCGCAAGAGAAAAGTAGTTATCGACAACTTTTTTTTATAGAAAATTTGTAATTGACGATAATTGTTATCGAAATCCTTTTGTTATAGAGTCCGTGGTATCATTTTATTATAAAGAGAACAACTTCTTTATAAAAAAGTTGTCGATACAACTTTTAATAAAGAAATGTCTTCGATAATAACTTTTTTAAAGAAAAGTTGTCGATTTTTTTGTACAAAAGTGATCGAAAGCAGCTTTTATATAAAGAAAAATTGTCGACAATAATTTTTATAAAGAAAAGTTGCCTATAACAATTTGTCTATCAAGAAAAGTTATCGATAACAATTTTCTATGATAAAAAGTAGTCGATAACAAATGTGTAATACAAAAATAATCGATAACATCTTTTCTATGAAGAAAATTAGTCGATAACAACTTCAATATGAAGAAAATTGTCGATGAAAACTCTATAAAGAAAAGTTTTCGATAACAACTTTTCTATTAAAAATGTCGATAATATCTTTTCTATAGATGCAAGTTGTCGATAACAATTTTTCTATGAAGAAAAGTTGTCGATAACAACATTTCTTTAAGGAAAAGTTGTCAATAACAGCATTTCTATAAGGAAAAGTTATCGATAAAAACTTTTCCATAAAGAAAAGTTGTCGATAATAACTTTCCTATAAAAAAAACAACAACATTTCTATGAAGAGAAGTTGTCGATAACAACATTAATATGAGGAAAAATGCTATACCAACTCTACAGTGAAAAATAGTTGTCGATAAAAAATTTGCTATGAAAACAATTTTTCGATAACAATTTTGCTATGTTGTTGATAAAACCCTTTTGTAAAGAAAATTGTTTGATAATGAAATTTCAATAAACAAATACCGATAATAATATTTTTATATAAAAATTTTGTCGATAAAATAAAGATAAAGAAAAAACTGTCGATAGTAACTTGTCTAAAAATAAAAGTTTTCGGTAACAATTTTTTATGAAGAAAAGTTTTCGATAATAACTTTTCGATGTAAGATATTTTCCGATAAAAGCTTTTCTATGAAGAAGCAGTGTCGAAAACAGCTTTTCTTTAAATATGAAAACTTTTCACTAACAAGACGTTTTCGAAAACTACTTTTTGTTTTAGAAAATTTGTCGATAACATAGAGTTGTGCATAAGAACAACAACAACAAATCGTCGATAATACATTTTCCATTAAGAAAATTTTTCGATAACAACATTCCTAAGGAGAAGAGTTTTCGATATCAACTTTTGTATAAAGAAAATTTATCGATAAAAACCTTCTATTAACAAAACGTTGTCGATAACAACATTTCTATGAAAAAAAAATGTGTCAATAACAACAACAAAGTTGTTGCTAACGACTTTCATAAGAAGAAATATTGTATATAACAACTTTTCTTAGGAGAAAAGTTGTCGATAACAAATTTTCCATAAAGAAAAGCTGTCGATAACAACTTTTCTTTGAAAAAAAAGTTTTCGGTAAAAGATTTTTTAAGAAAAAAGTTGTCGATAACAACTTTTCTATGTATAGAAATTGTCGATAATATAATGATGTGGATAAGAACAACAATAAACCGGTCGATAAAAACTTTTTCATGAAGAAAAAATGTCGATAAGAACTTTCCATTAATAAAACTTATTTGATAACAACTTTTCTAAGGACAGAAGTTGTCTATAAAGAAAGGTTTCCTATAAGAACTTTTCATTATCAACGTTGTCAATAAAAATTTGTTATGAAGAGAGTTTGTCGACAACAATAAGTTGTGGATAACAACAATAAAGTCGTCGATAACAACTGAAGAAAAATTTTCGAAAACAACTTTTCTAAGGAAAAAAGTTGTCAATAACAACTTTTTCATAAAGAACTGTGGTCGCTAAGAACTTTACATTAACAAAACTTTTTCGATAACAGCTTTCCTATATGAGAATTTGCCGATAAAATAAAGTTTCGAATATGAACAACAAAAATGTTTTCGATAACAACTTTTCTAAGGACAGAAAGAAGTTGTCTATAAAGAAAGGGTTTCTATAGTTGCCGATAACAAATTTTCTGTGCAGAAAATTTGCCGATAAACAAAAGTTGCCAATAACAACCGTAACATAAAGAAAAGTTTTCGATAAAACCTTTTCTAATGAGAAAATTGTAAATAACAACTTTGCTATAAAGAAATGTTTTTTATAAGAACTTTTCATTAACACAACGTTGTCAATAAATTTATTTTTATGAAGAAAGTTTGTCGATGACAAAATGTTGTGGATAACAACAACAAAGTCGTCGATAACAACCTATGTCGAAAAATTATCGATAACAACTTTTCTAAAAAGTTGTCAATAACGAATTTTACATAAAGAAAAGTTGTGGATAACAACTTTAAGTCCCGGTCCACACTAAAGCGATTTCAATGAAATAATTTAATGAAATTAGGCGTTCTTAGATCGACTTCCTTACTAATGTAACTTTATGAAATTGCTGTAGAGGGGAACTCGATCTAAAAACGCCTAATTTCATTAAATTATTTCATTGAAGTCGCTTTAGTTTGGACCGGGACTAACAGCTTATCGATAATAACTTATACATAAAGATAAGTCGTTGATAATAAATTTTCTATGAAAAAAAGTAGTAGTAGTAACAGCGTGTTTTTGTAAAAAGTTTTTGCCCATTCGTTCGTCGATTTCATGAACGAAGACACAATTTGGTTTTCATAGCGGTTGACGTTTGTATTCGTGTGACAAACAAATGAAAGCTTCTTATTTTCGTAATTTTTTTAGTTTTCGTAACAAAATCAAACGAACGAATACGTCAAAAATAAACGAATGGAATAGACCCATCGTTTTGAATGAAAATTAAATAATTTGAGTAATTAATGGCACAAAACACACGAAAACTGGAAGGGAATGCAATTTTATTCATTGTCGGTTTGTTCATATTATCACAATTCTTTTTGGACAAATTTGATTACATTTTTTTCTTATTTTTTGTTTTTCATCTGTTCATCGGGGTTGCCATCATGTAACACATTTTACGTGCAGATGCCTATGCAAAATCCACAAAATAAGTATCATGGAAACCCTGAAATATAAAAGCTTTTATGAAATAGACGAAAGCTTTCAGATAAAAACGAATGGTTCGTAAAATTTTACAAGAACCATATTTTGAACGTATACGTTTTAGTACGAACGGTTCGTGTGACAGGCAAGCATTTTTACAAAAACACCCTGTAAATTTTCTATGCAGAAAAGTTTTCGGTAGCAACTTTTCTTTGAAGCGTGGTACACACGATCAGTTTTGACTGTCGATTTTTCAGAAATATCGATAACTTTCAAACTGTCTGATGACTGTCAAAAATGAACGGCCACACTGGCAAGCAACCGATTGATTATATGAGCAAAACTGATCGCGTGTACCCAACTTGAAAAAAAGTTGTCGATAACAACTTTTCTATAAAGAAATGTTGTGTTATCAACCTTTCCTTAACAAAACGTTGTCGATGACAATTTTTCTATGAAGAGAATTTCGAATTTCGAGAATTTCATCGAAGTTGTCGATAACAACTTTTCTATGATGAAACATTGACGATAACCACTTTTCTAAGGAGAAAAGTTGCCGATAACAATTTTAGCATAAGGAAGAGTTGTCCATAATGAAAGGTTGTCGATAATAAATGTTCTATAACGAATTTTCTTTAAAGCGGGCCACACCATCAGTTTTGACTCCCAGCTTTGCTCAAATAATCGGTTGCATGTCAGTGTGGCAGTTAATTTTGCCATTCATCAGGCAACAACAAAAGCTGTGAGAGAATAGAGAGAACACAAATGCCTTTCTCTTCTACCACAGGCTACCAGACAAATTTCTGCAGGTAAAAAATTGTAGAACTGATTTTTCGACGTTTGTTTGACGATTATTTCACAATGAAGAAAAAATGAACGAAAAACAGAAGAAGAAGGCGAACGCTGACAAAACAAAATTAAAAACTGTGAAATAAAAAAATTGAATTTGTATGTTTCTTTTTGACATTGCTACCAGATAGATCTACCATTTTTTCGTTCCTTTACTTTTTTGGTAAAAATGTTTATGAGAGAGCTATTATGAGCAATTTTGACAGTTTTCTCTTTTACCACTTTTACCATTAAAAAAGTAAAGGAACAAAGCTATGTGTGTCTGGTTACTTGCAAGTTCTTGCTAGAAGAAATTTCTCCAGCAAAAACTTGCAAATTTTCAATGAAGAAGAGAGAGTTGACAGAGAACAAGTGAGTTAACAGACAATTTTCTGTAACAATTTGTACAAATTGTTGTAAACTTTTGAATACCCAGACCTACCTAAAGCGGGGTACACACGATCTGGTTTGACTGTCGATTTTGCGGAAATATCGATAACTTTCAAATTGTCCAGCAACCACAAAATATTTTGTTATCGATTAATTTTTTTTATAAAATAGCTGTTATCGCCAACCTTAATTCACAGAATTTTTCATATACAACTTTTCTTTATAACAAAGTTATTATCGACAACCTTTGGTCATAGAAAAGTTATTTTCTGTAATAACCTCATCATTCTATCCTCCTTTTGTGATGAGCCAGTCCCTTTATTTTCATATTCTTCACATATATCGGCTTGATTTTATTTGGCATCTTTACTTCCGTTGCAAAATGTCGTTAGGTACATACATCCATATATTCCCCTTATGCCCATAGAGTGGGTGTATTACAGTCAGCATACATTTGCTGGTGTATGGTCGTTTATCTCAAAACTATTCAACCACTGACAGACATATTTACATGGATCAATGCAATTCTAGTGTCGTATGATGGGTGTCTGAATGTTCGTTCGCCTAAAACTCTTTCGGATGCAGTAAAAATGGCAAACACAAACAAGCTGGCGACAACTGCCTACTACAGTCAGTCAGTCATACATGGCATTTGTGTTTTCCTGATTAATCCCAGAGTAAAAAAGGTAAATCAAAAAGTCCCATGTCATGTAGGTTTCAGGGTATTTGGAGAAGTTAGAAATCCAGCATGTTAAGACTTTGGCATGGCGAAAGACGATGAAAATGTCATCGGTATTAGTAAATGTCTCATATTTGTCTGTTTTCACTTTGTCATTTTAAATTTGGTTGGAGATACACAAAAGGGGTACGAAAAGAAGGATATTTTTCCGAAATCACTCGCATACGAAATTGCTGTCATCAAAGTCCATGTTATTGCTTAAGCTATCGAAATATTACGATCATTTCATTTTTAACAATCCGTCCACAATTCTACAAATAACAAAACCCAACTTAAAAAGGATGTGCTGGTAAGTTGTAAGCTTTAAAGATGTATCTTATTAAAAAGCTCAGTCTGGGTTATATAACCATATTTTTTTCTTTTTTTCTCCTTGTTGTCCACATCTTAACTCCAATCTTTCACTACAAGATATATACCCCACTGTCTTATTTCTTAGGCGTCGATCACTTCTTCTTATCACAATCACTAGCTCGCTCATCGACTTCCAAACACATTGCCGATATGTTTTCTTTTCTTACTGGAAGCTATTGCCAGCTGCTTGACTAGTCTGTCACTTGCAATCATTTGCCATCACAATTGCAAACATGACCCAAATCTATGACATCAAATTCTATGGCATTACATCGCAACGTATCGCAAATAGCAATAACAGTCAACCAACCAACCATCCAGCTAACCAACCAGTCACTCAGTCAGCGAAAGCGTTCTATCAGCTTTGTTGTTAGTACATACACTGTACTGCAATTGCAACATCCCAGCAAACCAATCGTACCGACATCTTAACGAAATCGGAACAAAATTCGGACAATACGTCCGATGTCTGATCCGAAATCGTAACGATATCTTAACGAAAGTTGTATGAAGTGGTTGACATAATTTCGGAACGAAATGTCGGAGCGACATCGTATCGATTTCGATGCGATTTCGTAACGAAATCTGAAGAAAATCCTTGGGAAATTCGGAAAGGAAATTTCTTTCCGACATTCGTTCCGAAATCGGAACGAAGTCGGTACAAAATCTGAACTATTTCCGCTCCGAAAATCGTTTAGAAATCGGAACGAAATCTGAACGACGTTGCTTCCGAAATTGTTCAGACGTGTCGGACATCCGACATTTGGTTTGCTGGGATGTTGTAGCCATGTATGTGTGAGTGTGTGTGTATGTTGAGGAGCACTTTCATCATTATCTGTCTATTGAGATGGCACGTTGGGAACACATTGCCAACCATCTACGCTACCCATTTGGAGATTGTTTGCTGTTGTTGCCATTCTTGTTGCTGTTATCACTACTGATGTAATTTCTTCTTCTTCTACATCCCCTTCAATGGCCAAAAAAAAAAGAATTACAAAACAACGAAAACAGCTAGGGTATTACCTACTTATATTTGTTGTGGTTGCTGTTTCGTTTTACTTTATTTCTGTTAAATTTTTAGCCATTTTCTTTCTGAACCAAATTGAAAGAATGTTTTGGGTACTCATTTGTCTGCTTCCGCACATTAAAGGGGGTTAGAGTTCACTAAAAATTCTTTGCTTCAAATCTTGAAAACTCCAAGACTTCTTCAGTGTCTATCCATCTGTATACGAGGGGAACTAGAAAAGTTGGCAAAGGACAGTCTGACATACGATCATCACGGTGCTCTTGAATCAAATTTAAATGGAAGGTGCTTACACCTGGGAAACTACAATGTTCATAGATGAACAAAATTAAAAAAAAAACTAAAAAAATCGCCGGAGCGTTTTTTTAAATAAATCGCGATTCAAGTCGGCATTTTTAAGGGTTTTTCAGGTTTTCACGATTTTGCTTGGAAACTGCAAGTCCTATTGAAACGGGAATACAAATAATGTTGTAGCTATGAAAATTCTATACATGATTGGCATTTGTGATTTCTTCGTAGTTTTTACCGTTATTGATGGATGGAATTTTTAATAAATCGCGATCAAAGTTCACATTTTTAGTTTTTTTTAGGTTTTCACGGTTTTGCTTGGAAACCACAAGCCCTATTGAAATCGGACTAAAGAATATTTTGTAAGAGTGAAAATTCTGTACAAGACTGGCTGAATGATATTTTCTTAGGTTTTACCATTTTTGAGATATATGGGTTCAGATCAAACTTTCAGATTTTTTTTTCATTGGTCTTCAGGATTTAGCTTAAAAACTGCAAATCCTTTCGACTAAAGAATATATTATTGCTGTCAAAATTCTCTACAAGATTTGCTTCGCAATTTTTTCCTAGGTTGTACCATTTTTGAGATATATAGGTTTAATTTGGGAAATTGCAGTCATGACATTTTTTTAAAAGGAGGCGATGCAGTCAATCCATTGTCCTAATTTTAACTTCTTTATCTCAATAACCGTAAAAACTACGAAGATATCATAAGAATCAATAATATTTAGGGGTCGGAATGGGCAAAAAACTTTTTTTGGAGAAAAAGGCAATGTTTTTTTCTAAACCGAATATCTCAGCTTCTATAGGGGTATGCCAAAAGCAAAACCTGCTAATGAAAGTAGAAAATATCGCCTTTGCAACGATGAAACGTAGGTTGTCGTAGGTGATCAAACAATGAAGATATCGCAATAGCCGCAAATAAAACACAACTTTTCATTTTTGCGATTTTAATAATAATGACGAATAGCACAGCATTGGTTGGGGACCTTCCAAAACCAAAGTCCGACTATGAAAGTAGAAAATCCCATCTTTACAATGATGTAAAGCATGTTGGCGTATGTGGCCAAATAACGGAGATATCGCAATCGGTAATACATCCTATTTTTAATTTTTTGTAATTACGCTACACGTCGTAATTTTGATTGGATCGTCACGAAATTTTGGGTGTTAATGGGGGTCCCACAGAGGAATAAACCTATTGATTTTGGTAGTGGTCGGATATTATTCAGGGGTCGGAATGTGATGGTCGATTGTTGGCGTACATCCCACTGTTCCATTTTTTTATTTGAGTTATTCTGACGATGTACTTAAATGCGTTTCAATAAAATTGACCTGTATTAATGAAGACATTCAGAGCAAAGGCGCTAAGCTATCCCAATTTTAATATTTTGAATTTCATCAGTCAAAAGTTTATGCACAGGGGAAGTGGTGTAGGGTATCACATAGTCGGCCCAGACCCGACTATAGCCTTGGCTCACTTGTTTTAATTTTAGTTTTCTATGAACATTGTAGTTTCTGAATCACCAAAAACTTCCCAGGTGTAAGCACCTTCCATTTAAATTTGATTCAAGAGCACCGTGTCATGTGTTGTGTTGTTTGCAGTGATTTGAAAAAATCACTTTACAAAAAAATGGAATTTACTTGTGAACATATTCGTCCGATCATTATACCCTCAGCAGTTATGCTAACGAAGGTATATACACTTTGATACAACAACAAGTAAAAAGTCGTTAAGTTCGGCCGGGCCGAACTTTTTATACCCTCCACCATAAAATAGTCTTAATTAAAATGGAATAATTAGGGTCCTTTCACAATTTTAGGTGGAACAACTTTTCGACAAAGGATAGACTCCTACTGCCTCCCACTATTGCTTAAATTACACTGTGAGCACAAATGTTTTGGGGCAGAGATATTTCCTTTTGAAGATGAAAGCCCTTGGTGTGTGTATATTAAAAACCCCGAAGGACAGATGCGCCGTTAGTCGAACTTCCGCGTTATGGCGTGATGAAGGTTTTACAAGAGACCCTGTAAGCCATCATGAATTAGCATTATATCTTTGTTCGTTGTTTTTTGTAGAGCACTTAAGCAACAGTGAACAAAGATATAACGCTAATTCCTGATGGCCCGCAGGGTCTCTAACAAAAATTTCATCACGCCATAACGCGGAAGTTCGACTCACGGCGGATCTGTCCTTCGGGGTTCATAATATACTCACCAAGGCCTTTCTTCCTCAAGAGGAATTTTCCGTGCCCCAGACTTTCACCTCCATTTTGTTGCACAGTGTTATCTAATCTAATCTAAAAAATGTGTTCAGCTAGGTGAAAGGTACCACTAACGGGGCTATATCAAAGAGTCAACCTATCTTTAAATTTTGTTGGCGGAAAAGTTTTATAGCTGCAGGGAACTTCAAGAGTCAAATTGAGGGTAGTTTCATCAAAACAATGTAGACCCTCAAAAATGGACAAATGTTGACAAATTTTAGTGAAGAAATTTCATGACCACTGAAAATTCCCGAAAATCGGGAGGTACAGTTATATGGGGGGATATTAAAACATGGACCTATATTGACGATTATTTTTGAATAGACAAAATTGTAGCTAAAATTCTCAAAATACCGATCATTACAGCTAGTTCGGTTAAAAATTTCAGCTAAATTTCTCAAAATACCGAAAATCGGGATATACCGTTATATGGGGGCTATACCAAAACATGGACCTGTGTTGACGATGTTTGGTTGGAGATGTTTTATGACCACTGAGAACTTTAAATGTCAAATTACAGCTATTTCGGTAAAAAACTGTAGTTAAAATTCTCAAAATACCGAAAATCGGGGGGTACCGTTATATGGGGGCTATACCAAAACATGGACCTATGTTGACGATGTTTGGTGGAGATGTTTCATGACCACTGATAACCTCAAATGGCAAATTACAGCTAGTTCGGTTAAAAATTGTAGCTAAATTCTCAAAATACCGAAAATCGGGAGGTACCAATATATGGGGGCTATACCAACACATGGACCTATGTTTAAGATGTTTCGTGGAGATGCTTCATGACCACTGAGAACCTCAAATGTCAAATTACAGCTAGTTCGGTTAAAAATTGTAACTAAAATGCTCAAAATACCGAAAATCGGGAGGTACGGTTATAACGGGGCCATACCGAAACATGGACCTATGTTGACGATGTTTAGTGGAGATGTTTCATGACCACTGAGAACCTCAAATATCAAATTGCAGATAGTTCGGTTACAAATTGTGGCTAAAATTCTCAAAATACCGAAAATCGGGAGGTACCGTTATATGGGGGCTATACCAAAACATGGACCTATGTTGACGATGTTTCGTGGAGATGTTTCATGACCACTGAGAACCTCAAATGTCCAATTGCAGATAGTTCAGTTAAAAATTGTGGCTAAAATTCTCAAAATACCGAAAATCGGGAGGTACCGTTATATGGGGACTATACCAAAACATGGACCTATGCCCATATCCTTTGGGATATAAGTTTGTTGATCACTAGGAACCCTAAGTGCCAAATTATAGCTAATTCGGTGTGCAAATGTGGCGAAAAACGTCAAAATACCTCAAATCCGGAGGTACCGTTATATGGGGGCTATACCAAATAGTGGACCGATATAGCCCATCTTCGAACTTGACCTGCCTATGGAAAAAAGACCCTCGGGTGCAAAATTTCAGCACCCTATCTCAATTATTGCGGACGCTAGAGTGATTACAACAGACGGACAGACAGACGGACAGACGGACATGGCTAGATCGTCTTAGAATTTTATCCTGATCAAGAATATATATACTTTATAGGGTCGCAAATGATTACTTCGATGTGTTACAAACGGAATGACAAACTTAATATACCCTCCATACTATGGTGGAGGGTATAAAAAAGTGCCTCATCGAAACAACGGTTTTAGACCCCAAGTATGTTTGGACGTCCGTCTATCTGTCTGATAACTCTCGAAGGGATTAACCGATTCGAACCAAATTTTGCACTTCGTAATATCTTGCCCAAACTTAGTTTAAGTTCGAAGAAGGATAATATCGGATCACTACTTCGGGTACCTTTCACACAAAAGTACAAAATTGTTCTTTAAAATTGTGTGAACGATAACTCTCAAAGGGAGCAATCGATTTGTTCCAATCTTTGCACATTGTATAATTTTTTTCCAGCTATAGATTGTCTTAGAATATGGACTATAACGGCCCACTCCTTCAGGTACCTCAAACACAATATTCGGAGGAAGTGAAGTTTAAGGGCTCCTCTCGATTTTTTTGGAATTTTTTTCTACAGGTTGTCCTTGCGGCTCCCTTTACGACGGTATAATTGTTTTTTTTTTTTTTGGCGCAAGTGTATACTTCCGCCCTAAATTCTCCAAGAAATCGTGACCGCACGAAATAAAATGGAAACATCTGTAAAATTACTCTCGCAGGGAATTTCTGAATGTCCAAACTTTGCACATCGTATCGTTCCTTCCAGATATAGATCGGGTTGAAATATAGACTATATTGGTCCACACCTTCGGGTACCTCCCACCCACAATTCGAAATAAGTGAAGTTGAAGAGCTCCTCTCAGATCGTCGTGAAATTTTTTTCAGCAGGTTATCCTTGCAGCCTCCTTTACGACGGTGTATTTTTTTTTTTTTTTGGGCCAAGTTCCTCAGATAATTGCCTAAAAGCTCCAAGAAACCCGACAGCACCCTCTAAAATGGCAAATCCACAAGATAACTCTCACAGGGATTTTCTGATTGGTCCAAACTTTTCACATCGTATTATTTCATCCAGTCATGTATCAGGTTGGAATATGGACTATATCAGTCCTGTCCTTCGTGTACCTCCCACACAAAAGTTGGAAAAATGCAGTTTGATGATCTATTTGACATTTTTTGCAGAAGGGTGTTTTTACGGTTCCTATTACAACGCGTTTAAATTAAAGTTGTTTTAATAAAATATTACAACACACGGTGCTCTTGAAGCAAATTTAAATGGAAGGTGCTTACACCTGGGAAGTTTTTGCAGATTTTGAAACTACAATGTTCGTAGATGAGAAAAATCAAAAAACGAACAAAAATCGCCGGAGCGCTTTTTTAATAAAACGCGATTCAACTTGACATTTTTAGGGGTTGTTTAAGTTTTTGCGATGTTGCTTGGAAATCGCAAGTCCTATAAAAATGGGAATAAAGTAAATGTTGTAGCTACCAAAATTCTCTACAAGATTGACCTTTATGGTATTCTCGTCGGTTTTACCGTTTTTGAGATATAGAAGTCCAAATTGGGACAATTAAAATTCAATTCAATTCTGTATCGCCCCCTTATAAAACAATGTCATGAAAGGTGCGCCTTAACTAACTTTTAATGAAAAACGCGTACACAGGGGACATTTTTCTGAATTCTGAAACAGAAATGTTCATAGATGAGAAAAATCCAAAAACAAGAAAAAATCGCTGTAGGGATTTTGAAATAAATCGCGGTCAAAATTCACATTTTTAGGTGTTTTTTAGGGTTTCACGATTTTGCTTAAAAACCGCAAGTCCAATCGAAATGGAGCTAAAGAAAATGTTGTAGCTGTGAATATTCTCTAGAGTATTGACGTTTATGATTTGTTCCCAGACTGTACCGTTTTTGAGATAAAGAAGCTTAGTTTACATTTTTAGGTTTTTTTGTTAGGGTTTCGCGATATTGCTTAAGTACGGCAAGTCTTATCGATATGGGAGCTGAACAAATCTTAAAGCTGTGAAAATTCTCTACAAGACTGGCTTAAGTAACTTATCCTAGGTTGTACCATTTTGTTAGATATATAAGTTTAAGTTGGGAATTTGCAGTCATGACATTGTTTTATAAGGGGCGATACAGAATTGAATTGAATTTTAATTGTCCCAATTTAAACTTCTATATCTCAAAAACGGTAAAACCGACGAGAATACCATACAGGCCAATCTTGTAGAGAATTTTGATAGCTACAACATTTTCTTTAGTACCATTTTTATAGGACTTGCGGTTTCCAAGCAACACCGCAAAAACCTAAACAACCCCTAAAAATGTCAACTTGAATCGCGATTTATTAAAAAAGCGCTCCGGCGATTTTTTTGTTTTGTGATTTTTATCATCTATGAACATTGTAGTTTCAAAATCTGCAAAAACTTCCCAAGTGTAAGCACCTTCCATTTAAATTTGCTTCAAGAGCACCGTGAACAACGACTATGGGATTAAGCCTGACTATTTTGAAAAACAAACAAGTAAAAAAGTGTCAGTCGGCTTTGCCGACAGATATATACCCTCAGCCAATGTGAAGTGAAACTTTCATCTACGGACAGATCGAATGTATTTAGGGTCTCTTCAGAATTTTGTGGCCCCTTTGGGACATTTGAACATGCCGACAAACATTTGGATTAGGAATTAACTGCACTCAGACATAAATGTTGAACCTTTGTGGGGGAGGTACCCTTAGGGAGGAACGATATGGGCCAGTTTAGAAGTTAAACTAAATTTTGACAAAATATTTGGAGATCCAAAGTTTGGACCAAATTGGTTGCCCCATTCAAGTGATATCGACCTAGCATTTTAGTGACATTTTTAAATATTGGGGAGAAGTACCGGAAGTTGTGGACCGGTATTTTCCCATGAAATTAAGTTTGGATATAATATGACGAAGACCAAATGTCGGACAAAATCTGTTGAACAGTTCGAGAGTTTTCGTGCTCTCCGACAGCCACATATGGTGACATAGAGATTTTTTTTACACCTTTTGGGCTGTTTTCCTAAGAAATATGGACTTGCCCCTGAAAAAACTTTTACCGTCGTAATGTAGGTAGCGAATGCAAATCGCTTCAACAAAAATCAAACTGATACGACAGCAGGTCTTAAAGTGAACTTATCTGAAATTTTGTGTGAGAGGTATTAGAAGGAGTAGACAAATATAGTCCATATTCGAACCAGATCTATATCTGGTAGATATTTTGGGATGTGCAAAGTATGGATTACATCGGTCACTCCCTTCAAAAATTATCGTGCGCACAATTTTTCCGAACATTTTTGAACTTTTGTGGGGGAGGCACCTGAAGGAGTGGACCGATATGGCTTATCTTCGAATTTAAACTATGTTTGGACAAACTATTACGAAGGAAACATTTTGGACCCAATCGGCAGATCCGTTCGAGAGTTATCTTGCGCTCTATCCACTACACACGCTGTCATAGGGGCTTTTTGCATCTTTCAGGCTATTTTCTCAGGAAGTATGGACTTGCCCCTGATGAAACTTGTACCGTCGTATGGGGGGCAATGAATACAAGTTGTTGCAACAAAAATCAAAGCGATTCGAGAGCAGGTGCTAAACTGAACTTATCCGAAATTTTGTGTGGGAGGTACCCGAAGCAGTGGGCGGATTAAGTCCATATTGGAACCTCATCTAAGTCAGGTAGAAATTTTACGATGTGCAAAGTATGGATCAAATCGGTTCCTTCCTTCAAGAGTTATCGTGCCCACAAATTTTCCGAACATTTTGGAACTTTTGTGGGGGAGGTACCTGAAGGAGTGGACCTATATGGCCCATCTTCGAACTTAAATCAAATCTGGAAAAAATATTTCGATACCCAAAATTTGAACCGAATCGATTGATCCGTTCGAGAGTTATCGTGCGCACCAGCCAGCCAGACAGAAAGACAGACAGACGGACAGACAGACAGACGGACGGACATTGCTAGATCTACTCAAAATTGTCTGAAACGGATATCGTACAAACATACTTGGGGTCTAAAACCATTATTTCGATGAGGCACATTTTTGGTCGTATCAAAGTGTAAATACCCTCTTTAGCCTAAAGGCTGAGGGTATAAATAGAAGTGTCATCCCAAATAAAAAACGCCAACCCTCCTAATTGTGAGACCGGGCACCGTCGAAGTGTTGTTTATTGCTGCAGTATGCAATACCAACAAATTAGTTATGTGTTTTTTTCGGTGAGAATCGACGCACCCATAGCAGTGGGAAAGATTTGGTTTTGTTTACAAGTGAAGTTGCTCGAGTTTAGGTAGTGCCAAAGAAATTCTCGATCAGAGTGTTTCTTTGCGCACGTATCTATTTGAGCGAGCAATTGACACTTGGGTATAAAAAGTTTCTTGTTGAAAAACAAGAAACAAGGGAACTGATGAAGATCTGTGGCAAGATCTGAAACTATAGTCTTCCCTGCCTTACCCCTTGGTAAACATCGCCAATTTTTCCCACTAATAAATTAAAGTTGTTTTAATAAAATATTAAAACAACGACTATGGGATTAAGCCTGACTATTTTGAAAAAACAAAATAGAAGTCGTCATCCCAAATAAAAAACGCCAACCCTCCTAATTTAAAAAAAAAAAAATGTTTTTTGTTTACCATTATTTATTTCAGCATAGAGAACATAGCCAAAGCAGTTGTAGCGCTTTGGATATTATAACTATACGATTTCTTAGGAAATCCACACTTTGTAAAGTCTTATAACCACAAGGACAAAATTGCGTTAAATATGTCTATGGAAAGATCGGGTCCTTTCCTTTCTAACGTACTTCAAAAATGTAAAAAAAATATGGCTTCAATTTCGCACTCTAATTTTTTTGAGTACTTTATGAAAAGAAGATGGGATTAGTTGAGAATTGATCTATGCAGTGGGAATTTGGGGACATCGTGGCGTCATCCAAAGGTTTTTTTTTTTTTGTATTGAAGGTATAATTCAATTATAAAAGTGATGAAAAAAAACGCCGTTACAATCATTGTTATTTTTCATAAAGAAACCAATTGTCCAACCAATCTTGAATTCTTTTAAAATGAAATTCTGGCGCCCAATCCAAGGTATAAACATGTATACAAATACTCTTAGGCTGTGTTAAGAATTCTTCTTTTAGCAAAAATCCATGAACACAATTTTGACCAATCTACATTTTTTATACCCTCAGCTTTTAGGCTAATGAGGGAATTTACACACTTTCCTACGACCAGAATGTGGCACATCGAAATAAAGGTTTTAGGCCCCAAAAATGTTTGGACGAACCACATTTCAGACAAGTCAAGTTAGCGATGTCCTTCCCTCTGTCTGGATGGCTGGAAAGCCCGATAACTCTCGAACGGATCAACCCAAAATTCGGCCCTCGTAATATTTTGTCCCAAATAAAATCAAGTTCTAAGATGAACTATATTGGTCCACTACTTTGGAAACCTTCCACAGAAAATTTCCAAAAATTTCAGAATAGTGCAGTTTAAGACCTGTAGTTTAGTTTAAGACCTGTACCTGGGATCCTCTAGCGCATTTTTTGGTTACCGGCAAAAATCTGTCAAATCAAAACGCAAATTTATGAATGAAAAGTTCAAATAAGGACCGCCTACAGCCACCATGTGCAGTGGCTTGTGCGTTGGTCCCAACTTAGAATATCGTAATATTTCTGCGAGTCTTCGATAAAGTTCGAAGATTGTGCTTATCGGCCCACTCCTCCCGGTATCTTCCCCACAAAAGTTCAAACATTTTCGTTAAAATGGTACGCTCGATATTTTTAAACAGAGTAATGTAACGTGGTTTTGTCGTCGGCTGGGGTAGACTTAGTCGTGTCCAGGGTCGCCATAAGGGCCCACTAAACCTTACGGAATAATAAGACGAATAATCTCCCTTTTCTGGGGGGTTAAATGGGATATTTATTGATATAAAACTAATTTATAATCTACTGATGTTTAAATACGATAAGAAGGATAATTGGCTGGGGAATCGGCAACTTGGATTCAGTAAATTGTTTGATGATGATCGGGAACTCGGTGATTCGCCGTTCGGTAGTAGGCGATCTGAAGATAATCGGGAACTCGATGATTCGCTGTTCGGCGACGATTTGAAGATAATCGGGAACTCGGTGATTCGTGTTGTAGATGTTCGGCCACTCGGGGTTCGTATGTGTTCGGCCACTCGGTGATTCGAGTTGTAGATATTCGTCCACTCGGGGTTCGTATGTGTTCGGCCACTCGGTGATTCTTGTTGTAGATATTCGTCCACTCGTTGTTCGTATGTGTTCGGCCACTCGGTGATTCGGTGTTTAGGGTTCAGTGTTCGGCCATTCGGTGATTCGTGTCGTAGATGTGTGGCCACTCGGAGTTCGTATGTGTTCGGCCACTCGATGATTCGGTGTTAGGGGTTCGGCCACTGATGATCGGTGTTCGGCTACTCGGGGATTCGGGTTGTAGGTGTTCGGCCACTCGGTGATTCGGTGCTGTCGCTGTTCGGCCACTCGGGGATTCGGTGTTCGGCTACTCGGTGATTCTGCACTCGGCTCGGCTGTTCGTGTTGTCGTTCGTTAGTGTTAGTTCTACGTTAGCCTCTACGGTATTCTACGAGTACTGACTAGTGGAACAACACCCGAAGGTGGAGTGGAACAACACCCGAAGGTGGAGTGGAACAACACCCGAGGGTGGAGTGGAACAACACCCGAAGATGGAGTGGAACAACACCCGAAGGTGGAGTGGAACAACACCCGAAGGTGGAGTGGAACAACACCCGAAGGTGGAGTGGAACAACACCCGGAGGTGGAGTGGAACAACACCCGAAGGTGGAGTGGAACAACACCCGAAGGTGGAGTGGAACAACACCCGAATGTGGAGTGGAACAACACCCGAAGGTGGAGTGGAACAACACCCGAAGGTGGAGTGAATGTATTAGCCACCGCGCAAAGGGGTAGCTCTCAAAAATACTTCCCAACCTCTCTACACTCCCGTGTCGGTTGGCGGACCACGAAAACACAACTGTACTCAAGCCCGTATGGCTGGCTCCCTGCAGTAGCAAGCCTACCAGTCCCTTCACAAACTGAAATACTTAAGTGAACGGTTGCACAAAGCGATTGAGAAGTATTCCGTTGTTGTCATGCTGGTGATTTATTACATTGCATTATAACGCATCGTTTCCATAGTAGCGTCAGGGGTTTTATCAGTGTGGATGGCATTGAACTGTTTCATAGTGGGGACGTAATGATGTTGGTATTATGTTCGTGATCATTTTGTCACGTTACAGTAAGCGATTTGTTCCAAACTTTGGATTTAGTAACACTTTGTCCAAACATAGTTTAAGCTCGAAAATGGGCCGTATCGCTGCGCTCTTTAGGGTAACTCCCTCACAAAGGTTCAACATTTTTGTTTAAGTGCAGTTTAAGCTCTGTACGAGAATCCTTTGAAAATTGTTACCGAAGATACTCCTAGTGGTCCTGTCTGCAGGGATATTATGTTTTTTAAGGAAAGTCTATCTTTCCTGACATAATGGTCCAACAGTTCTGAATTATACGTTGACCAACTGAAAATACTGGTGAGCGCAATTTCTATTGGAAGGAATTGTGATCATTAATCCAAATCCATATTTTGTCGGCAATTTCACACGTCCAAAAATGGCCAAAAATTTCGGAAAATTCTTTAACTGCATATTTTTTGTCGAAAAGTATTTTGGTGGTGTATTCGATCTGTCCATTCAATTCACACAGCCTAAGGATATATTCCTGCCAGTAAAGCCGACTGATACTAATTTACTCGTTGAGATTTTGAGGAACAATAATCGGTTTCCCATCAGTTTTTTCGTGAGTCTTCGTCCATTACCGAATATGGAAAAAGAAAAGTTTCTAGAAATATGCATCCATCGGAAGAACTATTTTGTTCCATGCGCCCTGTTTTACACAAATAGAATTGTGGGTTTCTATGGCGAAGGTCACACTAGCGGTGTTTCAACATGGCGACTTTGAGATAATAGGCGAGGGGTATGAGGTAGTGAAACCTCTTCCTATTATTCGTTTCAAAATACTCGTTAGTGTGACCAAAGGCTATGCTAGATGCAGTCGTTTTAATCCGTCTCTTCTGCTTTTGTTCAAAGAATAATCGGCACAAAAAGTACAAAATACGGCTTATTTTCTGAAGTAAATTTGTAGCAATGGACCAGTTGAAAATAATCTTAACGAACACAAATTATATCATAAAAACTGGTTGATATAATTTTTATGCAAATTTTAAACATAATAAAGAATTTTTAATTGTTATGGTATTTATAGTTTCCCCCCATACCATTGCTATCGCAAACGATTCGTTTTCGAATGTTTTTCGATAGTTTTGCGGATATTTTGTTCGAAAACGACACACGAGAACGAATTGAAAACGATTCATTCGTCGCTCAGTTTGTGGCAGGAAAACCTTCGAATTCGAATATCGTTTATAATATTATTAGCGAATGAAAGATGATAGTTTTTACGATAGTGGCGAAAAACATTTTTTGTGGAGTTTGTTGATGTTTCTGTTAAGTACCTTTTCCGTTTTTATTTCTTTATGTTTGCGACTCGATATGTAACTGTTGATAAACATTGTTGTCTTGTGTTTGGCAACCTACCCATATGTTGTCTTTATCAACACTTATAGTCTATATTATACGTAGTATTTATATCGAAATTATTTGAAAAAAGCAAATGGGAATTTTTTACAAACAATATAAATTTTTTTTTGAAACAAAAAAAATTTCAAAGTAAAAAATGTTTCTCGAAACAATTTTTCTTGTGAAGAAAAAACATTCGCCAAATGTTCGAAAACGATATTGTTTTTAAACTTTTGACGAACAAACCCCCCATACCATTGCTATCGAAAACGATATCGTTTTCGAATGTTTCTCGAGAGTTTTGCGGATATTTTGTTCGAGAACGACACACGAGAATGAATTAAAAACGATTCACTCGTCGCTCAGTTTGTGGCAGGAAATCCTTCGATTTCGAATATCGTTAATAATATCATTAGCGAATGATTGACGATAGTTTTACGATAGTGGCGAAAAACATTTTTTGTGGAGTTTCTGTTATGTACCTTTTCCGTTTTTATTTCTTTATGTTTGCGACGCGATATTTAACTGTTGATAAACATTGTTGTCTTGTGTTTGGCAACCTACCCATATGTTGTCTTTATCAACACTTATTGTCTATATTATACGTAGCATTTATATCGAAATTATTTGAAAAAAGCAAATGGGAATTTTTTACAAACAACGTAAATTTTTTTTTTGAAACAAAAAAATTTTCAAAGTAAAAAATGTTTCTCGAAACAATTTTTCTTGTGAAGAAAAAACATTCGCCAAATGTTCGAAAACGATATCGTTTTTAAACTTTTGACGAACAAAAGAACAACGTGCTTGTGCACACCCGAAAAACAATTGCCAATTCTTCGAATGTGATATCGTTTTCGAAAGTTGTGTCGAACATTCGAATAATATCCGCAATTGGTATGAGGGGAAAGAACAACGTGCGTGTGTATACCCGAAAAACATTAGCCAATCCTTCGACAGTGATATCGTTTTCGAAAGTTGTGCCGGACATTCGAATAATATCCGCACTTGGTATGGGGGGTTATTACAAAAACGTGTTAGAGAAAAAATATACAAAAATTGAAAACCACAAATATTAAACAACGATTTTATCTTTTTTAATTAATTTATCGTTGGAAATCGGGCTTGATGATAAATAATGCATCTGAAAAAGGAAAGCCGACGACTCGAACCCACACACCCCCCACTATTTGACATGACATGTTTCGCCTTTGAAGGCTCCTCAGACATATCGGATGTGGGATTTTATCTTTCATTGTTGAATTCCTCTTATCACAAATTTCAAAACCAATAAATCGCAAGAATTGTTTTTCTAGATGTTGTTCATAAGCCAAACTATTGGACGTTATATACCAAAAAGTTCAATAAATATAAATAAACGTACTGTTGTGAAGTCAGTAACTGAAAACTTGAAAGAATCTATGCAGAAAATTACTCAAGAAGCCTAATTGTTCACTATTTTTGACAATAAGTATTCAGATGTAGTTAAATTATCCTCTGTAATACTTCAGAGGACCCCCCGGGCCCCCCTCTGGCTACGTCGGTGGCTAACTTTAATTATACACTCCACCATAATATGGAGGGTATAATTAAATTTGTCATTCCCTTTGTAACACATCAAAATATTCATCGGAGACCCTACACGGTGTGCCTTAACCAAATTTAAATGGAATGTGCTTACACCTGGGAAGTTTTTGCAGACTCTGAAAGTACAATACTTATAGATGAGAAATATCAAGAAACAAAAAAAATCGCCGGAGGGATTTTCAAATAAATCGCGATTTAAGTTCACATTTTTAGGGGTTCTTTAGGTTTTCACGATTTTGCTAGGAAACCGCGATTTCTATGGAAATGGGCCGGAAGAAAATGTTGTAGCTGTGAAAATTCTCCACAAGATTGACCTTTATTATATTTTTGTAAGTTTTACCGTTTTTGAGATATAGAAGTTCAAATTGAGACAATGAAGAATCTGCAAAAACTTCCCAGGTGTAATCACCTTCCATTTAAAATTAGTTAAGGCGCACCGTGCCTATAAAGCATATCTATTCTTGATCAGGGTCAAATTCTAAGTTGATATAACCATGAAATCAAGAAACAGCTCGCAATTTTTAAGAAAGAACTTTGTAATTTGGTATAGACGTTTCAATTACTCCTAGGGCAAATGGGCTATATTGGACCACGTTTTGATATAGCCCCCATAGAACTGTACCACCCGATTTTCGGTATTTTGAAGGTTTTAGCTTCATTATCACACCGAAATGGCTGAAATTTGGTACTTTTCCCCAGAATTTTGTCGGTATAAGCCCACGACTTCATATAGGCCCCATAGAACGGTATCTCACGATTTTCGGTATTATGAAGGTTGTGGCATCAATATTCTTCCGAAATGGTATAATTTGGTATTTAGTCTTCGTTGGGGTACTCAACTGCCCCTCTAAATATGTGGGTATAGATCCGCACCTCCATATAGCCGCATAGAATGGTACATACGAGTTTTCGGTATTTTCAAGGTTGTGGCCTCACATAGAATTCTGACAGTAGAAGACCACAATATCTTCAATCTCTATAAAAGATAAAATACCTTCATCTTTAGAAGTCTTAGAATACATTCCCGATAGAAGACACAAAGGACTTCTATCTATAGCTGACCTGCTGGTTTTTTGTCTATAGAAGACTTTACCTGAGGGTTTTCCATCTATAGAATAATAATTGTTCCACAAACGTCCCATATGGGACAAGGGAGACTTCTCTCATATCAATGAGTGCACCCCGATTCATATTAGCTCAATGATATGGAACCTACCGTTTATTACCGAGTCCGAACGGCATGTCTTAAGACACCACTTGTAGAGAAGTTTTACATGGCTGAAATGCTGAAATGTCGCCAACATTACCGAGGGGATGACCGTAGGGTCTTAGATGAAAACCTGCCGGTCCTCTTTTTATAGAAGACAAGAGTGTCTTCTGTCTACGGAAGTCCAGCGGTTCTTCTATCTACAGAAGAGAGAGGGTCTGCTATCTATAAACGACATGAGAGTCTTCTATCTGCAGAATACCTATTTGTATAAAACCTGAGGGACTTCTGTAGAAAACCTGAGGTTTTTTTGTATGTAGAAGACCTGAGGGTCTTCTATTTTTAGAATATCTGAGAGCCTTCTATCAATAAAAGGCATGATGGTCTTCTGTCTATAAAAGACCTGAGATTTTTCTATCTACAGAAGGCCTGATAATTTTCTATATATGGAATTCCTGAGAATTTTCTAACATGGAAGTCCTGCGAATTTTCGATTTTCTATATCTATAGAAAGCTCTTAGGAATTCAATAGATAGTAGGCCTGATGGTCTTTTTATATGGGTGTCCTGAGGGCCTACTATCTATGGCAGTCCTGAGGGTCTTCTATATAAAGAAGACCTGAGAGCCTTTTATATAATAAAGTCCTGGGAGTCTTCTATAAACTGAAGACCTTGGAGTCTTCTATAGAAGACTTGATAGTCTTTCATAGTCTTCTCTATAGCAGACTTGAGGGTCCTCTACTTAATGAGACTTAAGGGTCTTCTATCTCTAGAGAGTATTTTGTAGATGGAAAACCTATTTTATCTATAGAAATCCAGATGATATTCTATCTACGGAGGTCTATAGAAGACCCGATTGTCTTCTATTGAAGTCCTGCGAGTCTTCTAGAAGACTTTAGAGACTTTAATCTATAGAAAAAATTCTACCGGGGCCAAATGAAATGTGGACAGGAGGGACTGTCAAATTTAACCCAAGTTCGGTATATTCCGTTATGTATCTATCACCCCATAGCATATCAACAAGAAACAGAGACAATCGAGCACCTACTAAGACGCGATCCAATTTTCAAGACCAGAAGGGACTGCGAATCAGGGGTGAACACACCATCCAACCTCTGGCAACATTCTGCCAAACTGAGCCAACAAGTCTGCTTCTTCTTATCAAGAATCTGAAGTGGTTTCAGCGGGAATAAAATAAGTTCTGCACCACAAAAATAGCATACTCTCTCTCTCTTCTCTCTACTCAATACTTAAAATCTTCACTATATTTACTTAAATCTCTGTTATATAAATTCTTCCTTCTTTCCACGATACTAATTTTTTTCTAAAACTTTATTTTTCATCACTTTATCTGGATAAACACAATGAGCGACAAGGTTTCCGAGTGAAGTAGCTGTCTACTATGACATCTACGTGTCCTTTATCCGAACCTAAAGCCTGTGGAAATTTTACTAAGAAGAAACAGGTTTGTGGTCTATGAATTCAAACAAGTAAGAAAAGCATTAAGTTCGGCCGGGCCGAACTTTTTATACCCTCCACCACGAACTGTATTGAAGTGAATAGGAACAATTAGTTTTATTTCGATTATGAAAGTACTTTCAAAATACCGAAAATTGGGAGGGATCTTTCTATGGGGGGGGGGGGGTGTATAAAAACATGGAACAATGCCGGATATTTTCAGGTGGGAAGTCTTATACCACCAACGGAGACTAAATATAAAATTTTATCCGTTTCGATGGGATATTGATGACACAACCTTAAAATACCGAAAATCGGGAAGTACGCTTCTGTGGGGGTTATTTGAAGAAAAGGGCTTATACTGATAATTCTCTTCTGCAATATTTTATACACCCATGGCATTTTACATACTAAATTTCAGCCATATCGGTGGTATATTGAGGCCACTACTTTCAAAATACCGTAAATCGGAAGTTACGGTCCTATGGGGGTATTTGAGGACGTCGACCTATACCACATTTCGACTGGAATGTTTCACACCTCCGCCAAAAACTTAATACCAAATATCAGCTATTTTGCTTGAGAACGAGCTATATATAGAAAACCGGGAGGTACCCTTCTATGGGGGCTATATGAAGACATGGAGCTATACCGAAAATTTCCAGGTGGAAAGTACCATCTTACAGCCATTTCCGTGTTATAATGAGGCTAAAACCTTCAATATACCGAAAATTGGGATATACCGTTCTATGGGTGTACCCCCCAAAACCTGCACGTATACCGACAAATTTCTGAGGGAAATTTTTGTAGCCCAGAAAAAGACTAAATACCATATTACAGCTACTTCGGTGAAATAATGAGACTACAAAATACCGATAATCGGGAGGTACCGTTCTTTCAAAACGTTGACCTGTACCGACAAATTTCTGAGAGAAATTTTTGTAGCCCGAAAAAAGACTAAATACCAAATTTCAGCCACTTCCGTGGAATAATGAGGCTAAAACCTTCAAAATACCGAAAATCGGGCGGTGCCGTTCTATGGGAGCTATATGAAGACATGGAGCTATACCGAAAATGTTCAGGTGGAAAGTACCATCTTACAGCCATTTCCGTGTTATAATGAGGCTAAAACCTTCAATATACCGAAAATTGGGATATACCCTTGTATGGGGGTACCCCCCAAAACCTGCACGTATACCGACAAATTTCTGAGGGAAATTTTTGTAGCCCAGAAAAAGACTAAATACCATATTACAGCTACTTCGGTGAAATAATGAGACTACAAAATACAAAATACCGATAATCGGGAGGTACCGTTCTTTCAAAACGTTGACCTGTACCGGCAAATTTCTGAGAGAAATTTTTGTAGCCCGGAAAAAGACTAAATACCAAATTTCAGCCACTTCGGTGGAATAATGAGGCTAAAACCTTCAAAATACCGAAAATCGGGCGGTGCCGTTCTATGGGAGCTATATGAAGACGTTGACCTATACCGACTAATTTCAGGTGGAAAGTTTTATACCCACAACGAAGACTATGTACCAAATTTTAGCCATTTCGGTGTTATAATAACTCTTCAAAACACCAAAAATTGGGATGTACCTTTCCATGGGGTGTACATCAAAGCATGGACTGATACAGATAAATTTCTGGGAGAAAGTTTTGTATCTCAAAAGAGGACGAAATATCAAATTTCAGCCATTTTGGTAGTATAGTATAGCTAAAACCTTCAAAAATACCGAAAATTGGGAGATATCTTCCTATGGGGTCTATACCAAAAGCTGGACCTATATAAAGATTTTATAGTAGAAATATTTCTTAGCCTCTGGAAACACAAAATACAAACTTACAACCGATTCTGTGGTCAAATGGAACTAATACATTCAAAATATCTTAAAGTGACGCGTACTATATATGGGGCGTTATATGGGGGCTATACCAAAACGTGGACCTATATAAACAAACTTTGGTAGAAATGTTTTTTAGCCTCTGGAGACACAAAATACCAAATTACAAAGAATTCGGTGCTCAAATGGGACTAATACTTTCAAAATATCTTAAAATGACGCGTACTATATACGGGGCGTTATATGGGGGCTAAACCAAAACGTGGACCTATGTAAAAATTTTATAGTAGATATGTGTCTTAGCCTCTCGAAACGCAAAATGCAAAGTTACAACCGATTCTGTGGTCAAATGGGACTAATACATTCAAAATATCTTGAAATGACGCGTACTATATATGGGGCCTTATATGGGGGCTATAACAAAACGTGGACCTATATAAACAAAATTCGGTAGAAATATTTTTTAGCCTCTGGAGACACAAAATACCAAATTACAACCAATTCGATGGTCAAAAGGGACAAATATCTTAAAATTTCCTTAAAACGACGACGCGTCACGCGTCACTTTGTATGGGGCTATACGAAAACGTGGACCTACATAGACCGCTTTCAATACCAAAAGTCCTACATACATATAATAGATTTTACCAAAATTTCATCCACCTTTTTCAAACCGTTCCTAGCGTCCGATTTCCACAGACGAACAGACGGACGGACATGGCTATATCGATGTAGAATTGCACGCTGATCAAGAATATATATAGCTTGTGGCGTCTACAATGATTATTTCGAGTAGTTATAAACGGAAAGACAAACTCAATATACCCCCCATCCTATGGTGGAGGGTATAAAAATACTCTCATTTTAAGCTAATATAGGCTATTTCGATTTAAACTACACTTCTGTGACAACCCATCTTACTGTACATGCATATGTACATACCGATATATGCAAGAATGCTTTACTTACATAATGTTAATATGTATGAGGCATTTGTATGCCACCAGTTTCAGTCCATTTGTTGTCGAAAAGAGATATGGCTGGTTTGGTCCTTCCACTGTATGGATGGATGTGAAAACGTTAGTGTTGTGTCCTGTCCTGTTTATAAAATAGCTTTTGGTTTGCTTATTCCCTTCTACAAACAATGAGACAGGTGACAGTGGTGCAAAGTCGCTAAGAAGACACTTAACACTTATATAGAGAATATTTTTGACTCATAGAATTCCTGTTAAGGTCTTGGGGAGACATCTTTAAATGGACCTTAAATGATCTTGAATATATAAAGACAGAGCTCTACTATTCATTATTGACATAGCTCTACTATCCATTCTGTCTATAGATAACATCTTATATTTATGGAAGACCGATATAGAGTACGCCTTTAATGTTCTTATACCTTCCGCCATATAATTAAGCCGAAAGTAAGGGACGGCCCAGGCCTCCCCTATATGGTTTTTTGGACATTTTTGTATATTTTACTTGTAAAAATTCAAATTTTCTTCATTAGGCAGCACCTCCTACACTTTGATCCCTTATCTTGTCGAATAATTATATATACATGTATTACCATTCATATCCCACTGTACTCATTATTCACTTGGAATTAATTGAAATTCGTGGTGTTGTTTGTTTGTTCAATTTGCTCCTTGTTTTTGTTTATTTTTCCCATTCTTTTTCTTTCACTGGTTCAGCATCTTACCCGAAAAATACAGTATCTGTCAATATATAAAGCAAAACCCAAAATTGTTTTCAGTTCTGGTATTTTGTTGGTGTTGCTCTGCTTCTTTAGCTATGGATATTGCTCGGTTATATATACCTTCTTCATTTCTGGGGTGCAATCTTTCCAAGTACATCAGCAACAAAAGGACATAAAACATACAATGAACGTCATGAGAAACGAGAATGTATCATACCAACAAGCATCCCAAAATAACGACCAGAATATTGTTTTAAATGCCAGACAATTTTCACAACTCATTCAGATTAAAAAGTAATTGCATCTCAGCCATTTACTTCCATTTACATCGTTTGGTATATTTTGTTTTTACTCCAAGATTCACCAATGCAAACGACAAGCAAAGTTTGTTGCCTTGCATTTGTTTTGGGTGGAACTTTCTTACACGCCGCAACTGTAAACTGTTGCAACAACATCTTCTGGGGGAAAGATTTGGCTGGCATTGTCGTCTTTGGTTTAAAACAATCTTAACTCATCATGTGGCACAACATCAACTGACAACGCTATAGATGTTGTTCGAAGAGTTTGAGGTAGAAAGCGAATGACCAAAAATTGAAGTAAGGCCAAGCCAACGAACTGAGAGTGAATATCTGAACTGTGCCAGAAATTTTCTTGGCAAGAAGATGTGTCTGCATTAATCCCCAACAAAACAGCTTGCTAAAATGGTAAAAGCACAAACAACTGCAACTGATGATGACGTGAAAGAAGACGAATACCAAAATGAAGATTGCCATCAACGAATCAGTGTTTGTGTGTGCGTTTTAGTGTGTACATGTGTCAGTATGGGAAACAACCTCTTTAAAATTTACAGCAACAATTGCCAAAAACAGGGGCTGTCTTCCAAGATAACGCTATGTTGGGATACATATATGAATGTGGTGCAATTATTGTTAGCCATGTGACTGTTGTTGTAAGGTAACACAGTGGGAACAAAAAATATAGAAAACTATTACACACTAACATTTTTGAAAATTGCTCATGATTATATATTCCACCAACGTGGATTTCTTAAACATAGTTTTTCCACAAACGTGGCATTTTCAAAAATATTTGTCAAACAACGTGGATTTTTTAAAGAATATTTTTCAAACAACGTGGATTTTTTAAAGAATATTTTTTCAAACAACGTGGATTTTTAAAGAATATTTTTCAAACAAAGTGGATTTTTCTAAAAATATTTTTTCAAACAACGTGGATATTTTAAAGAATATTTTTTCGAACAACTTGGATTTTTTAAAGAATATTTTTTCAAACAACGTGGATTTTTTAAAGAATATTTTTTCAAACAACGTGGATTTTTTAAAGAGTATGTTTTCAACAACTTGGATTTTTTAAAGAATATTTTTTCAACAACGTGGATTTTTTAAAGAATATTTTTTCAACAACGTGGATTTTTTAAAGAATATTTTTTCAAACGACGTGGATTTTTTAAAGAATATTTTTTCAAACATCGTGGATTTTTTAAAGAATATTTTTTCAAACATCGTGGATTTTTTAAAGAATATTTTTTCAAACAACGTGGATTTTTTAAAGAATATTTTTTCAAACAACGTGGATTTTTTAAAGAATATTTTTTCAAACAACGTGGATTTTTTAAAGAATATTTTTTCAAACAACGTGGATTTTTTAAAGAATATTTTATCAAACAACGTGGATTTTTTAAAGAATATTTTTTCAAACAACGTGGATTTTTTAAAGAATATTTTTTCAAACATCGTGGATTTTTTAAAGAATATTTTTTCAAACAACGTGGATTTTTTAAAGAATATTTTTTCAAACAACATGGATTTTTTAAAGAATATTTTTTCAAACAACGTGGATTTTTTAAAGAATATTTTTTTCAAACAACGTGGATTTTTTAAAGAATATTTTTTTAAACAACGTGGATTTTTAAAGAATATTTTTTCAAACAACGTGGATTTTTTAAATAATATTTTTTCAAACAACGTGGATTTTTTAAAGAATATTTTTTCAAACAACGTGGATTTTTTCAAGAATGTTTTTTTAACGACGTGTATTTTTTCAAGAATATTTTTCAAACAACGCGGATTTTTAAAGAATGTTTTTTTAACGACGTGTATTTTTTCAAGAATATTTTTCAAACAACGCGGATTTTTAAAGAATATTTTTTCAAATAACGTGGATTTTTTAAAGAATATTTTTTCAAACAACGTGGATTTTTTAAAGAATATTTTTTCAAACAACGTGGATTTTTTAAAGAATACTTTTTCAAACAACGTGGATTTTTTAAAGAATATTTTTTCAAACAACGTGGATTTTTTAAAGAATATTTTTTCAAACAACGTGGATTTTTTAAAGAATATTTTTTCAAACAACGTGGATTTTTTAAAGAATATTTTTTCAAACAACGTGGATTTTTTAAAGAATATTTTTTCAAACAACGTGGATTTTTTGAAGAATATTTTTTCAAACAACGTGGATTTTTTAAAGAATATTTTTTCAAACAACGTGGATTTTTTAAAGAATATTTTTTCAAACAACGTGGATTTTTTAAAGAATATTTTTTCAAACAACGTGGATTTTTTAAAGAATATTTTTTCAAACAACGTGGATTTTTTAAAGAATATTTTTTCAAACAACGTGGATTTTTTAAAGAATATTTTTTCAGCAACGTGGATTTTTTAAAGAATATTTTTTCAAACAACGTGGATTTTTTAAAGAATATTTTTTCAAATAACGTGGATTTTTTAAAGAATATTTTTTCAAACAACGTGGATTTTTTAAAGAATATTTTTTCAAACATCGTGGATTTTTTAAAGAATATTTTTTCAAACATCGTGGATTTTTTAAAGAATATTTTTTCAAACAACGTGGATTTTTTAAAGAATATTTTTTCAAACAACGTGAATTTTTTAAAGAATATTTTTTCAAACAACGTGGATTTTTTAAAGAATATTTTTTCAAACAACGTGGATTTTTTAAAGAATATTTTTTCAAACAACGTGGATTTTTTAAAGAATATTTTTTCAAACAACGTGGATTTTTTAAAGAATATTTTTTCAAACAACGTGGATTTTTTAAAGAATATTTTTTCAAACAACGTGGATTTTTTAAAGAATATTTTTTCAAACAACGTGGATTTTTTAAAGAATATTTTTTCAAACAACGTGGATTTTTTAAAGAATATTTTTTCAAACAACGTGGATTTTTTAAAGAATATTTTTTCAAACAACGTGGATTTTTTAAAGAATATTTTTTCAAACAACGTGGATTTTTTAAAGAATATTTTTTCAAACAACGTGGATTTTTTAAAGAATATTTTTTCAAACAACGTGGATTTTTTAAAGAATATTTTTTCAAACAACGTGGATTTTTTAAAGAATATTTTTTCAAACAACGTGGATTTTTTAAAGAATATTTTTTCAAACAACGTGGATTTTTTAAAGAATATTTTTTCAAACAACGTGGATTTTTTAAAGAATATTTTTTCAAACAACGTGGATTTTTTAAAGAATATTTTTTCAAACAACGTGGATTTTTTAAAGAATATTTTTTCAAACAACGTGGATTTTTTAAAGAATATTTTTTCAAACAACGTGGATTTTTTAAAGAATATTTTTTCAAACAACGTGGATTTTTTAAAGAATATTTTTTCAAACAACGTGGATTTTTTAAAGAATATTTTTTCAAACAACGTGGATTTTTTAAAGAATATTTTTTCAAACAACGTGGATTTTTTAAAGAATATTTTTTCAAACAACGTGGATTTTTTAAAGAATATTTTTTCAAACAACGTGGATTTTTTAAAGAATATTTTTTCAAACAACGTGGATTTTTTAAAGAATATTTTTTCAAACAACGTGGATTTTTTAAAGAATATTTTTTCAAACAACGTGGATTTTTTAAAGAATATTTTTTCAAACAACGTGGATTTTTTAAAGAATATTTTTTCAAACAACGTGGATTTTTTAAAGAATATTTTTTCAAACAACGTGGATTTTTTAAACAATATTTTTTCAAACAACGTGGATTTTTTAAAGAATATTTTTTCAAACAACGTGGATTTTTTAAAGAATATTTTTTCAAACAACGTTGATTTTTTAAAGAATATTTTTTCAAACAACGTGGATTTTTTAAAGAATATTTTTTCAAACAACGTGGATTTTTTAAAGAATATTTTTTCAAACAACGTGGATTTTTTAAAGAATATTTTTTCAAACAACGTGGATTTTTTAAAGAATATTTTTTCAAACAACGTGGATTTTTTAAAGAATATTTTTTCAAACAACGTGGATTTTTTAAAGAATATTTTTTCAAACAACGTGGATTTTTTAAAGAATATTTTTTCAAACAACGTGGATTTTTTAAAGAATATTTTTTCAAACAACGTGGATTTTTTAAGAATATTTTTTCAAACAACGTGGATTTTTTAAAGAATATTTTTTCAAACAACGTGGATTTTTTAAAGAATATTTTTTCAAACAACGTGGATTTTTTAAAGAATATTTTTTCAAACAACGTGGATTTTTTAAAGAATATTTTTTCAAACAACGTGGATTTTTTAAAGAATATTTTTTCAAACAACGTGGATTTTTTAAAGAATATTTTTTCAAACAACGTGGATTTTTTAAAGAATATTTTTTCAAACAACGTGGATTTTTTAAAGAATATTTTTTCAAACAACGTGGATTTTTTAAAGAATATTTTTTCAAACAACGTGGATTTTTTAAAGAATATTTTTTCAAACAACGTGGATTTTTTAAAGAATATTTTTTCAAACAACGTGGATTTTTTAAAGAGTATTTTTTCAAACAACGTGGATTTTTTAAAGAATATTTTTTCAAACAACGTGGATTTTTTAAAGAATATTTTTTCAAACAACGTGGATTTTTTAAAGAATATTTTTTCAAACAACGTGGATTTTTTAAAGAATATTTTTTCAAACAACGTGGATTTTTTAAAGAATATTTTTTCAAACAACGTGGATTTTTTAAAGAATATTTTTTCAAACAACGTGGATTTTTTAAAGAATATTTTTTCAAACAACGTGGATTTTTTAAAGAATATTTTTTCAAACAACGTGGATTTTTTAAAGAATATTTTTTCAAACAACGTGGATTTTTTAAAGAATATTTTTTCAAACAACGTGGATTTTTTAAAGAATATTTTTTCAAACAACGTGGATTTTTTAAAGAATATTTTTTCAAACAACGTGGATTTTTTAAAGAATATTTTTTCAAACAACGTGGATTTTTTAAAGAATATTTTTTCAAACAACGTGGATTTTTTAAAGAATATTTTTTCAAACAACGTGGATTTTTTAAAGAATATTTTTTCAAACAACGTGGATTTTTTAAAGAATATTTTTTCAAACTACGTGGATTTTTTAAAGAATATTTTTTCAAACAACGTGGATTTTTTAAAGAATATTTTTTTCAAACAACGTGGATTTTTTAAAGAATATTTTTTTCAAACAACGTGGATTTTTTAAAGAATATTTTTTCAAACAACGTGGATTTTTTAAAGAATATTTTTTCAAACAACGTGGATTTTTTAAAGAATATTTTTTCAAACAACGTGGATTTTTTAAAGAATATTTTTTCAAACAACGTGGATTTTTTAAAGAATATTTTTTCAAACAACTTGGATTTTTTAAAGAATATTTTTTCAAACAACGTGGATTTTTTAAAGAATATTTTTTCAAACAACGTGGATTTTTTAAAGAATATTTTTTCAAACAACTTGGATTTTTTAAAGAATATTTTTTCAAACAACGTGAATTTTTAAAAAAACATTTTTTCAAACAACGTGAATTTTTAAAAAAATATTTTTTCAAACAACGTGAATTTTTAAAAAAATATTTTTTCAAACAACGTGAACTTTTAAAAAAAGATTTTTTCAATATCGAGAATTTTTTAAACAATTTGAAAAATATTTTTTCAATATCGAGGATTTTTTAAACAATTTAAAAAATATTTTTTCAATATCGAGGATTTTTGAAACAATTTAAATAATATTTGTTCAATATCGAGGATTTTTTAAACAATTTAAAAAATATGTTTTCAATATCGAGGATTTTTGAAACAATTTAAAAAATATTTTTTCAATATCGAGGATTTTTTAAACAATTTAAAAAATATTTTTTCAATATCGAGGATTTTTTAAACAATTTAAAAAATATTTTTTAAACAACGTAGATTTTTAAAGAATATATTTTCAACCAACGTAGATTTTTAAAGAATATGTTTTCAACCAACGTGGATTTGTCAAAAAAATTGTATAAAAAAATATATTTTTTAAACAACGTTGATTTTTTAAGAATTATTTAAAAGAATTTTAAAAAAATATTTTTTAAACATTTTGGAATTGTTAAAATATTTAAAAATATTTTTTAAACAACCTGGATTTTTTTTTCAAATTTAAAAAAATTTAACCATATTTAATTTTTTAAAGAATTTAAAATATATTTTTTAAACAACGTTGATTTTTAAAAAATATTTTTTTAACAAAGTGGATTTTTTTAAAATTATTTTTTCTACAAAATGTGAATTGTTAATAATATTTTTTACAGACGTGGAGTTTTTTTATTATTTTTGCCGAATTGTTTTTCTAAAATATTTTCTGCCAAATTGTTTTTTAATTTTTTTTCCAATTTGTTTTTTTAAAGATCTTTTTTACATACATGGATTTTTTAAAATTTTGTTTCTACCAACGTGGGTTTTTAAAATACAAATTTCTACCAAAGTGGATTTATAAAATAAATTTTCTACCAACGTGCATTTTTTAAAAATACACCAACAAATTATTTCCATTAAAAATGCCCAGTGTGCCTGCCGCCTTCTTCAGAAAACAAAAATGTTCCGCAAACAAAAAGTTGATTTTTTCCAAAAATGAAATGAAGAGAACAAAAAACACACAACCCAAAGGAAGACTAAGGAAATCCATGAATTGCAAAAGGAAGAAAGATGTTCAACATGCCTTCAGAATTTGGCGACGTGTGCAACGTGTGCTCAAGAAAACTAAAATTGAAACTGTGTTGTAAGTGATTGTGTGTCCCGCTTTCTTTTCCCCTAGGGCTATGAAACACTATTTCAATGACTACATCATGCATCTCCTTTTGTGGCATAACAATTTTTGGCACTCCTTTAAGCAAACAGCCAGCCTACCTCGAGCAAACACACAAAAAAGAGGAAATAAATACAAAATTGTCCCAAAATGGAACAATACTGAATGAATGAATAAATGATTTAAACATTTTGCAGTTGTAATATATATTGTGGTCTGGCATTTTCCTCTCTAGGAAATTCCATTTTGTAATCATACAGACAAACAAACAATGAGACAGACAGACACACAAATAGCTCATATACCACAAATAAAATCTAAATGATGATAATGTTGATGTCTTTTAAATAAATTTAATGAAAATAAAATAAAACAATTGAAACGTGCTTTAATTTAAAATCTATTTTCCCTTTCAGCTCCCTCTCTCTCTCGATTCTGGCCAAGAGAAATATCTATTTTCTTAGAAGAGAAAATCGAATCAAACAATGCAATAATTGTTTCCATGAAATACAATCGAATTGAATCGAAACTAAATGAAGCCAAGTAAGTTCAAGGCTTAGGACATTTTCAATTCTAAGCAAATAATAAAAATCGTCTACAAAACGTGATAACAATGCCTAAACACAAAGAAAATTTAGGTGTGTGTTTTTTGTGTGTGTTTTTCATCGAAGAAACGAAAGACAAGATTCAATTGGTGTGATATTTATGTATGTTAAAAATGTTGTTGGAAAAAAATAACAAATATGGTCTGTTCCAAAACTGCAAGAATCTACTAATTTTTACCATTTTTTCCGATGACATAAAGGAAAAATTGTTATCGTAGTAACAATTAGTAGATTTTTGCAGGTTCTTGAACGTACATATAATTTCAATACGAATTAGCTTAGATAGCCAGAAAGTAAAAAAAATATTGTTGCCTTGTGGCTAACACAGGTGTATACATATGATAAGCCCAAATCTGGTTCAGACAATTCGTCATGTCTATAAATAAAGATCGAAGTGAAGACGATTTATCATATTGCCCAACGGTCATAAGAAATGGGTCCGTTAGTATGTCAAATTGTAATACATGCATGCAGCCTTCTTTCTCGTTAACCGCTACGCTTGCGAAATCTCACATTTCCTATTTAAAGTCTCACAAAAACGGTGACAACGCCCAAAGGCATCCCCGAATTTGAATTAATTAAATTATTAAACATTCAGTCAAGGGTGCCTCGGTGCCTAGGTTTAGGGATTCGAAGCCATCTTATAATATAGGGACCACTCCAATCGGAGACCTTTGATTCATTATGTTCATTAGGGTTATGACGAATTTCGTCCAAACATACTTGGGGTTTAAAACCGTTATTTCGATGAGGCACATTTTTGGTCGTATCAAAGTGTATATACCCTCGTTAGCCTAAAGGTGAGGGTATCTACTCAGTATTCAGTGATTCTCATCCCTACCTTGTGGAGTGAGAGAATGGATTGCTTTGGTCGTCCTGCATCTAGGTTTGATACTGTTTTGGAGTCGAACCATTTAATACTCAACTTCAAAATTGTTATATACACCCTCACATTATCCCATTGAAATAAAACTAAATAAAACTGACGTTAAAATCGACTGGGAGGAACGTTGTATACCTTTACCCAAAAGAATTTGCCAGGAGTCAGAGTCGAGATATTTTTTTCGACTCAGACTCCAACTCCGACTCCTGCAAAATTGCTCGACTCTTAAACTTTTACTCCTGCTCTGAAACTCTGGTGTTATCGGTGTCTTTATTTTATGTTTGCACGTTCATTTTGTGCTTAATCTGGATCTGGGTCTATCTCCAATTCCAGGAATGTGGATCTACTGAAGTAAGTTGAGTAGGTTTGGCAGGGCAGTTGAAAAGGTGCAGTGTGTAATGAGGGCCTGTGTCGCATGGTGGGCAAATGTTTTCCACTATGTCATTAATCCTTGCCCTATAGGAATTTAGATGGGTGCACACTCCAGAGCATAGTTGAGCCAAAAAAAAAACTACTCTGGTTGGTTGTGGAAGGTGAAGCTCCTCAGCTGCGACAGATGTGGAATTTTTAAAGAATATTTTTCAAGCAACGTGGATTTTTTAACGAATATTTTTGTCAAACATCGTGAATTTTTTAAAGAATATATTTAACCAACGTGGATTTTTTAAAGAATATTTTCAAGCAAATTGTTTTTTTAAAGAGTATTTTTTGACCAACGTGGATTTTTTAAAGTATAATTTTTAACCAACGTGGATTTTTTTAAAGTATAATTTTCAACCAACGTGGATTTTTTAAAGTATAATTTTCAACCAACGTGGATTTTTTAAAGTATAATTTTCAACCAACGTGGATTTTTTAAAGTATAATTTTCAACCAACGTGGATTTTTAAAAAACATTTTTTAACCAACATGGATTTTTTAAAAAATATTTTTTAACCATCGTGGATTTAGAACAGAGAAAACGTTGGTTAACGCTGATTTTTTAAAAAAAAGATTTTTTAACCAACGTGGATTTTTTAAACAATGTGGATCTTTTAATAAAGGTTTTTAACCAAAGTGGATTTTTTAAAAAATACTTTTAAACTAACGTGTTTTTTTAAATATTTTTTAACCAACGTGGACTTTTTAAAAAATATTAAACTAAGTGGATTTTTTAAAAAATATTTTTTAACCAACGTGGATCTTTTAAAAATATTTTTCTACCAAAGTGGATCTTTTAAAATATTGTTCTACAAATGCGGATCTTTTAAAAATATTTTTTACCAACGTGGATCTTTTAAAAATATATTTTTAACCAACGTGGATCTTTTAAAATATTTTTCTACAAATGCGGATCTTTTAAAAAAAATTTTTACCAACGTGGATCATTTAAAAATTATTTTTAACCAACGTGGATCTTTTAAAAACATTTTTTTACCAAAGTGGATCTTTTAAAATATTTTTCTACAAATGCGGATCTTTTAAAAATATTTTTTACCAACGTAGATTTTTGATTCACGACTTTGAGTCGACTCCGAGGGTAATTTCCAATACCGTTAAAATAAGTAAAATATGCATGAGTTCTGTTGTGCGACACGAAAATTAGTAACCATATTCTGACACCGCAGAGGGATAGAAGACTAAAAATAAGAAGTCACGTGTCCCAGCGTTTTTCCCTATCACTTCAAATTTCGCGGTTATGGGCCCCCGAACACCTGAGGCCTTGATGTCAAAAGGGATCAATTTGTCAGGCACATATCTTCTAAACCGCTAAGAATTTGGGTTTACTCGTAAAGGAAAAGTTGTAGCTCTCGTCTTAAAGAATAATAATTGTGGACACATAAAATCCATTCAACCTCAGCTTCAAGGTCAAAATCGTCAAGTTCAAATTTCCCTTTTAATTTTATCTAGGATTTTTGCCTACAGTTATCAAACCGATCAAAATTGAAGCAAACAACCAACTACAAAAATGTACCTTAGATCATAGTAAACAACTTTCTAGAACATACGAACTCTGTAGAAACGGTTCTTAATGTTCAAAATTACAAATCAAATGCGATTTTTATCCTCTTTTCTCGGTTCCTGCCCCATAGATACGAAACCGTTCAAAATTCAAGAAAACAATCAACCACAATAATGTAGCAAAACTATCAGCAAACAACTTTTTGGAACATACGAAATGTCTATGTTCATAAATGCGAAAATAGCCAAAAACTTCTGAAAATATTCGATTTTTATATTTTTTCTCCGATTCCGATTCACAGATACCGGACCGCCCAAAAATTAAGGATACAGTCAACTACAAAAATGTACCTAAAATGTCAATAAACAATTTTCCAGGAACGGTCCTTCAAGTTGCTTGCTGATATCTTTGCTACATTATTGTGGTTGATTGGTTTCTTTAATTTTGAACGGTTTCGTATCTATGGAGCAGGAACCGAGAAAAGAGGATACAAATCGCATTTGATTTGCTATTTTGAACATTAAGAACCGTTTCTACAGAGTTCGTCTGTTCTAGAAAGTTGTTTAGTATGATCTAAGGTACATTTTTCTTGGTTGGTTGGTTGTTTGCTTCAATTTTGATCGGTTTGATATCTGCAGACTAAAATCCGAGAAAAAATTAAAAGGGAAATTTGACCTTGTCGATTTTGACCTTGAAGGCGAGGTTGAATGGACTTTATGTGTCCACAATTATTATTCTTCTGTAGGTAATCAGTAGGTAATCTACGGAAAAAGACCCTTGAAACAATTTTCTATACTTCCTAAACTTCCAAAAGTGGTCTTCTTTACTTAGAAGACCTTCTGTAGGGGTCTTCTATTGTTTGAAGTCCTCATAAATGAGTATCCTCGATTTAGAGTAGTCTGTGGAAAGAGGGCCTTCTAAAGAAGTTTTCTTAATTTATAAGACCTACCTTTTCTAGTCAGAAATTAAATTGTATTTTTAGCGTATATTTTAATTAAGCAGTTGCTGTATTTATATCAGTTTTACAACAACAACAACTGTATAAAATGTTCTACAATCATAAAATTATCGCTTTGTCTCATGTTTTTCATGTTTATGTGTATTATACCCTCCACCATAATATGGAGGGTATAATTAAATTTGTCATTCCGTTTGTAACACATCGAAATATTCATCGATGACCCTATAAAGTATATATATTCTTGATCAGGGTAAGTCGATATAACCATGTCCGTCTGTCCTTCCGTTCGTCTGTTGAAATCAAGATACAGCTCGCAATTTTTGAGATAGAGCCTTGTAATTTGGTATAGAAGTTTAAATTACTCCTAGGATATTTGGTATTGCAAATGGGCTATATCGCTCCACATTTTGATATAGCCCCCACAGAACGGTACCACCCGATTTTCGGTATTTTGAAGGGTTTAACCTCATCATCACACGGAAATGGCTGACATTTGGTTCTTAGTCTTCGTTGGGGGTGCAAAACTTTCCCCCATAACTTTCTCGGTATAGGTCCACGCCTTCATATAGCCTCCATAAAACAGTACCTCCCGATTTCCGGTTTTTGGTATAGGTCCACGCCTTCATATAGCCTCCATAGAACAGTACCTCCCGATTTCCGGTATTTTTAAGGTTTTAGCCTCATTATCACTTGGAAATGGCTGAAATTTGGTTCTTAGTCTTCGTTGGGGGTGCAAAACGTTTCCCCAGAACTTTGTCGGTATAGGTCAACGCCTTCATATAGCCTCCATAGAACAGTACCTCCCAATTTCCGGTATTTTGACGATTGTGGCCTCAATATTCCACCGAAATGGCTGAAATTTGGTATTTGGTCTTTGTTTGGGGTATAAAACTTTCCATATGAAATTAGTTGGTACAGGTCCACGCCTTTATATAGCCCCCATAGAACGGTGCCTCCCGATTTTCGGTTTTTTGAAGGTTGTGGCCTCAATATCCCTCCGAAATGGCTAAATTTGGTACTTAGTATTTGTTGGGGGTTTAAAATTTTCCCCCAGAAACTTGTCGGTATAGGTCCACGCCTTCAGATGGCCCCCATAGAACGGTGCTCCCGATATCCGGTAATTTGGAGGTTGTGGCCTCAATATTCCACCGAAATGTCTGAAATTTGGTTTTGGTCTTCATTTGGGGTAGAACGGTAGCTCCCTATGTTCGGTATTTTGAAGGTTTTAGCCTCATTATCACACTAAAATGGCTGAAATTTTTTTCTTAATCTTCGTTGAGGTGCAAAACTTTCCCCCAGAACTTTGTCGGTATAGGTCCACGCCGTCATATAGCCCCCATAGAACGGTACTTTCCGATTTCCGGTATTTTGAAGGCTGTGGCCTCAATATACAACCGAAATGGCTGAAATTTGGTATTTGGTCTTCATTTGGAGTATAAAACTTTCCATATGAAATTTGTTGCTATAGGTGCACGCCCTCATAAAGCCCCATGGAAGGTACCTTCCGGTTTTCGGTATTTTGAAGGTTGTGTCCTCAATATTCCACCAAAGAATATTGTGGCCACAATATTTCAGCGAAAATTTGGTATATAATCTTCATTTCGGGTTTTATTTTCGTATGAAATGTGTCTGTATAGGTCCACACCGGGAGGTACCGTTCTATGGGGGCTATACGAAGCCCGGTACCTTCCGATTTTCAGTGTTTTGAAGATTGTGCCCACAATATTTCGTTGGTGGTATAAAACAATCCTCAAGAAATTTGTTGGTATAGATCCACGCCTTCATATAGTCCCCATAGAACGGTACTTCCTATTTTCAGTATTTTGAAGGTTTTGGCCACAACAACCCACATAAATATCGAATATCGAAAATTTGGTATTATAGCTTTCCTCCAGAAATGTGTAGGTATATCGACGTTTTGATATAGCCCCCATTGAACGGTCCCTCCCGATTTTCGTAGTTCTGTAGGTTAGCCACATTGTTTTACCGAAATTTTTGAAATTTGGTATTTAGGAAACTAAATGTTCCATTTTACTTCAATATATCTCGTGGTGGAGGGTATAACGAGTTCGGCCCGGCCGAACTTAACGCCGTTCTTACTTGTTTTGCTATTGTTTTGGTTTTGCACTCTCTCTCCCTCTCTGTCTCATATTTATTTTGATAATTCATTCACTACTCTTCCTCGTATTTAGTATCTCTGTCCATTTGTTGTTTACATTCATCCGTCTGTTTGTATGTGTATAAGCAAATCGATTGACCTTTTGCTTGACCATTGAAGATCATTCTAGATCAGTGATGGCCACCAACAACAACTTTCCTATGCCCGCGGGCATACTATACACACGTACACTATGAACACATTCGTTAGGTGAGTGCATTGTTTACGTTTCCACGCACGCTATCGCAAGTTATAATCTGCAAATGTGTGTTTTTGGCTATCACTGTTCTAGATTGAGGTTTCTAGAACAGGTTATGCTTCAGCGAACGAGTATAAATAGGAGAGAGTAACAGGTGGGTGAGTTGAGTTATAATTCAGACCGGGACATAAAACCGTCAGCTAAGGAAAAAAATAAAATTCAGCAACAAAGAAATTAGTTTAAAAGAGAAACATAAAGAATTGTAATTATGTTACGAGACATACATATGTACATTTATGCATTAAAAAAACGAACCATCACATTTTAACTTATATAAGCAGAATTTCACAGAAAAATATTTGTTGCAAAACAAAGCTTGTAAGTTCATAAAATGTTTTCTAAATATTTTATTAGTTTTCTCCCAGGATTCTAAATCAAAGCGAGAAAGCTTTCAAAATAAACAAATAAGCAAACATTGTCTTTTTTGCTACACATTTCGTTATTAGACTAATGAAATGTTAATGTTGCACAACTGTTTGGAGCATAGAAATTGTAAAGATGGCTCGAAGCATGTTTGTTTTTCGTCAAACATTTCAGTTTTTGGTTTGTTTACATGTTTCTGTGTTTTCAGGCAAACATAAACAGCCGGTCCAACACACACTCACACATCAGCACTGCGAAATTTACACACGAACTCGTGTTCAAGCTCAGAAATGCTTCTTCAAGACATGGACAAAAGAAGCTGCTCATGTTTACCTCCGAGTGCGTGTTACGTAAGTTCTGATCTACGTATTATAAAATGAAACAAAAATTACATTTATTTCACGTAACCCCCGCAGGCTAAATTCCGGTTATGGGTTGAATTGTTTAGTGAGGGAAAAAGGTTAACAAATTCTATAAGGAATTGAAATAGGAAATTTATTTTTGCTTGAAATTGATTGAAAAACGAAATGAAATTCACAATAAATACTTATGTGGCAATCAGGCAGAACTGACAAACAGAAGCGCACAAACACGCACTGAATAAGTAAAGCAAAATTGCCCAAGGGTTGAATAACAATTTGAAATCATATCAAAATGCGTAAGTTTTGGTGTCGATGCAAAGGAATTCACATTGTTTGGTTTAAAAAGCTTTAATAGTTGTTAGGTGAGTACTTAATGATAGGTATATAAATAACAGATACATATAGTAATTATATATTTGAATTTATTTCAAAGACTTCACTGTGTATAAAGGCATTCTTTCAAGTGTCAGTTGTTAGTGATTTTATTGCAAGGTCAAGCGTCTCTCAATCGACTTCTTTGCTTTGTGGTGATTTCTAAGAATAAAAAAAATAATAAAAATTGAACAAATAATAGGTCTAGGTAAGCGGTATTATTTGAGTTTATTTCACTTTATTAACATTTAAGATTTTGCAAAGTTAGCGTAGGATACGCCAGTCTGTAGTAGTAGGCGTTAATTACATAACCGGTTTTACTTATAGCAAATAATAGCAAAAAATCTTAAAATCAATTCTCTGTATTCCAGTATTATTGATGTTGTTGCAAGGTTACGTGACTTAAGTTAAGTTCTAAGGCTTTAAATTATATAACTTTTAATTTGTTTTTATAGAATTTATTGATTTGGGCCAGTTTTGACAACATTTAGTATTTTTACCTTTTTAAGAAGAATCAAGTGGATGTCTTTTCGATAAAATTTTCAAGTGAGGCAAATGGTCTAGACTTTTGTTATTACAAAAGAAACCATGGCAATATGTGTAGGCAATAGTGGCGGAACTTGATTAAATTGGAGAACGAATGAATACATTATATAAAATTTTAGGTAACAAAATCGCTTAATCTCTCGAAAAATGTATAAAATATAATTTTAAAATTTAAAAATTTCAGCAAATATATTTGTTTGTTTGTGCCGTATAGACTCAACAAGTAAGCCCAGGCTATAGTCGGGTCGGAGCCGACTATGTGATACCCTACACCACTACCCCTGTGAATAAGCTTTTGACTGGCAAAATTCAAAATATTAAAATTGGGATAGCTCAGCGCCTTCGCTCTGAATGTCTTCATTAATACAGGTCAATTTTGTTTAAACGCATTTAAGTGCATCGTCACTACAACTCAAATAAAACAAGTAAGAAAAGCGTTAAGTTCGGCCGGGCCGAACTTTTTATACCCTCCACCACGAACGGTATTGAAGTGAATAGGAACAATTTGTTTTATTTCGTTTATGAAAGTACTAAACTCTTCCTTTTATTGCAGGAGAAGCACATAAACTCAACTTATAAGACGCCCTTCAAAACAGCTAATATGGGGCGACATTTTTGTTGTTTCCAAAATATGGGCCAATATTTACAATTTTCCGAATTGAGCGAAATACATAAAATTGGGCAAAACCGACTAGACTTAAACCTGGATATTGTGGATTTGGATAGTTAACAACATCGGGAGCGCCGTTATATGGAGACTGTATAAAACGTTAACCTGTACCGGAAAATTTCGTAACTCCAACGAAGATTAAATACCCAACACCGAAAATTGGGAGGGATCTTTCTATGGGGGCTATATAAAAACATGGAACAATACCGGAAATTTCCAGGTGGGAAGTTTTATACCACCCAGCAAAATGTTCGATGCCAAAGATGACATTCAATCATGGGTGCAAGTGATCTAGCATGTCATCTTTTTAGCATCTTCATCGATGAATTTTATATGAGCGTGGACCCCAAAAGATGACGTTCTTTTCTGGATCCTAAGCATGTCATTTTAACCAATGCGTTGACATGTCATTTCCACCAATGCTTTGGCATGTCATTTCCACCAATGATTTGACACGTCATTTTCACCAATGCTTTGACACGTCATTTTCACCCATGCTTTGACATGTCATTTTAACCAATGCTTTGGCATGTCATTTTCACCAACCCCTTGGCATGAAATTTTCATGTCTTGTTTGGAAAATGGAAATGCTGTATTGAAATATGGTTTTCATGAAAAACAAAACTCTTTATTAATTCAAACGAATTCATGAAATAGCTACAATTAATTTATCAGTTTAGTTTTTCAAAAGTTTACATCCAAAATTGCAATGTAATCACCACCGCTGCAACGCAAAAGATTACTTCCTCCGTTCTCCGCAACTGATATTCTTTCATCTTACAAAAGGTTTTTTCAATTATCTTCCCATCACCAGTTCAGATTTCAACATGGACTCCAAATGCACTCCTTTAAGTATTTTTATTTCGTAAATTACTTTTATTTTATAATTTTGTTATTTTATAACAACATTTTGGTAATTTATACTCTTTTGTTTAGTGACGTAAATATGTAGGGATCTACAACCCGGCTTGCTTTAGGGATCTCTAAGAACAAAATGTTACGAACGGGGAGGAGAGACTTTTTATGGAAAATACCATTTATGCTTAATTAATTTATTTTTAATTGTTTCTTTCCAAAAGTAGTTTCTTCTTTATTTTCAGATTCTTGTTCCTTTTCGTTTCGGACTTTTTTTTTCAAATTCCAAGAAGCGAGATTTGATTGATTTCATTCTATGTCAGATTTAGAACAGACAAGGGAACTTTTAAAATAGCAATGTGTGCAGTCCGATTCTATTTTTAGCTCGATGTTGGGACTTCATATAACACCAATTGTTTAGAAGTTTTAGTTGTTTGATATGCAGGAAATGTAAGACAACATCACGACGACAGGGAACAAATCTAGTTTAGTAAAAACTCTCCGATTTTTTTGAAATTTTTTCCAGAGGTAGGTATTTTTACGCTGATTACGGGAATATAAAATTTTCTTGGGGGACGGACCCGGTTACCCGGTTATTCGACCCGAAAGTCCGGGTACCCGGTACCCGATAGACCCGGTTCTACTGAACCGATTCTTACAAAATGGGTATCGTTGGAAAGCTTAAAAGCTTAAACTACCTATCCAACAAGTGGTCATATGATGGGGTTATTTCCAGGGGTTCAGAAGTTATAACCAAAATACCTCTTTTTGGACCCGGGTTTTTCCATAAAACCCTCAAAAAGTCGAAAAAGGGCCCATTATGGGTGCTCAATTAATTCACGTAATTTTATAGCTCATACTTCAACCTTTCCAAAATGGTGCCATTTGTTATAATACCTTCACTGGGTCCAGAGTTTTTCTAAATTCATCACTTTTTTTAAGTAAATTTTTTTCTAAGTAGCCGGCCTTCGGCCGGGGATTTAAGACTTTCTCCTATGGACAGGTTCAAATCTAGGGAATGGGAACAACATTTTCTTTTAAAGTATAAATTTTCTCTAAGTAGCCGGCCTTCGGCCGGGGATTTAAGACTTTCTCCTATGGACAGGTTCAAATCTAGGGAATGGGAACAACATTTTCTTCTAAATTTTAAATTTTTCTCTCATTCTAAGGTCAATATCTCTGGACCCAGTGAAGGTATTATAACAAATGGCACCATTTTGGAAAGGTTGAAGTATGAGCTATAAAATTACGTGAATTAATTGAGCACCCATAATGGGCATATGATGGGGTTATTTCATATGATGGGGTTATTTCCAGGGGTTCAGAAGTTATAACCAAAATACCTCTTTTTGGACCCGGGTTTTTCCATAAAACCCTCAAAAAGTCGAAAAAGGGTCCATTATGGGTGCTCAATTAATTCACGTAATTTTATAGCTCATACTTCAACCTTTCCAAAATGGTGCCATTTGTTATAATACCTTCACTGGGTCCAGAGTTTTTCTAAATTCATCACTTTTTTTAAGTAAATTTTTTTCTAAGTAGCCGGCCTTCGGCCGGGGATTTAAGACTTTCTCCTATGGACAGGTTCAAATCTAGGGAATGGGAACAACATTTTCTTTTAAATTATAAATTTTCTCTAAGTAGCCGGCCTTCGGCCGGGGATTTAAGACTTTCTCCTATGGACAGGTTCAAATCTAGGGAATGGGAACAACATTTTCTTTTAAAGTATAAATTTTCTCTAAGTAGCCGGCCTTCGGCCGGGGATTTAAGACTTTCTCCTATGGACAGGTTCAAATCTAGGGAATGGGAACAACATTTTCTTCTAAATTTTAAATTTTTCTCTCATTCTAAGGTCAATATCTCTGGACCCAGTGAAGGTATTATATCAAATGGCACCATTTTGGAAAGGTTGAAGTATGAGCTATAAAATTACGTGAATTAATTGAGCACCCATAATGGGCCCTTTTTCGACTTTTTGAGGGTTTTATGGAAAAACCCGGGTCCAAAAAGAGGTATTTTGGTTATTACTTCTGAACCCCTGGAGATAACCCCATCATATGACCACTTGTTGGATAGGTAGTTTCATAAGCTTTCCAACGATACAACGATTTTGTAAGAATCGGTTCAGTAGAACCGGGTCTATCGGGTACCGGATACCCGGACTTTCGGGTCGAATAACCGGGTAACCGGGTCCGTCCCCCAAGAAAATTTTACATTCCCGTAATCAGCGTAAAAATATCTACCTATGGAAAAAATTTCGAAAAAATCGGAGAGTTTTTACTAAACTACATTTAAGCCCGACGACAGTTCTAACAACTTTGGTCTGTTCCAGAAACTGCAAGAATCTACTTATTTTTACTACGATAACAATTTTTCCTTTATGTTATCGGAAAAAGTAGTAAAAATTAGTAGATTTTTGCAGTACTGGAACATACCAAAATGAAAATAAACAGGTGTGTAAATAAAAACACAAACATCATCTCTATTGGATCGATGGAATGGGTACAAATGATGATGAAAAGATCGGATCTTTCACGACTTCCTTTGCATTGGTTCAAATCCTAATGAAAAGATCGGATCTTCCACGACTTCCTTTGAACCAATGCAAAAGATGACATGAAATCACGTCATCGCAAAGAACCCCTTCCGTCAAATTTTGCTGGGCACCAACGGAGATTAAATATTATATTTCATCCGTTTCGATGGGATATTGATGACACAACCTTAAAATACCGAAAAATCGGAAAGTACGCTTCTATGGGGTTATTTGAAGAATAGGGCTTATACTGATACTACTCTTCTGCAATATTTTATACATCCATGCTATATGAAGACATGGACCTATACCGACAAATTTCAGGTGAAAAGTTGTATACCCTCAACGAAGACTAACTACCATCTTGCAGCCATTTCCGTGTTATACCGACAAATTTCAGGTGAAAAGTTGTATACCCTCAACGAAGACTAACTACCATCTTGCAGCCATTTCCGTGTTATAATGAGGCTAAAACCTACAATATACCGAAAATTGGGATATACCGTTCTATGGGGACTATATGAGGGCGTGTGACCTTTACCGTCAAATTACATATGGAATGTTTTATACCCCAAGTGAAGACTAACCACCAAATATGAGCCATTTCCTTCAAAATGCCGAAAATCGAGAGGTACCGTTCTATGGGTGCTATATGAAGGCGTATACCTATACCGACAATTTTCATATGGAATATTTTATACCCCAAATGAAGAGTAACCACCAAATTTCAGCTATCTCGGTGGAATATTGAGGCCACAACTTTCAAAATACCGAAAATCGGGTGGTACCGTCCTATGGGGGCTATATGAAGGCGTGGACCTATACCTACAAATTTCCGGGGGAAAGTTGTATACACCCAACGCAGACTAAATACCAAATTTCATTTCGCTGCGATAATGAGGCTAAAACCTTCAAAATACCGAAAATCGGGAGATATCGTCCTATGGGGTCTATATCAAAACCTGGACCTTTATAAACATTTTAATGTAGAAATATTTCTAAGCCTGTGGAAACACAAAATAGAAACTTACAACCGATTCTGTGGTCAAATGGGACTAATACAAACTTTGGTAGACATGTTTTTTAGCCTCTGGAGACACAAAATACCAAATTACAGCCAATTCGGTGCTCAAATGGGACTAATACATTCAAAATATCTTAAAACAAGTAAGCAAAGGCTATAGTCGGACAGGCCGACCATGTGATACCCTACACCACAACCTCTAGGAATTAGCTATGTGCAACCGCCTTGGACGCTGAAAGTCGGAGTTCGATTCCCAGGCCTGGCCATACCAAATTTTAAACGGTGGCAAAATACCCCTTTGTGATGTTGGCGATATTTCCTGAGTATTTCAGCCATGAAAACCGTCTCTACAAGTGGCAACTTAGGACACGCCGTTCGAAATCGGCGATAAAAACTAGTTCACATATCAATAACTTAATATGAATCCATTGATACAAGAGAAGCCTCCCTTGTCCCTCCCTTCTCCAATATCTCAGGAAGTATGTACTTACCCCGGAATAATTGTACCGTTGCAATAGGGACCGCGAAAAGAACCGCCTTCAAAAAATTCAAATAGGTTCGATATGAGTCCTTAAACTGCACTTTCCCAATTTTTGTGTGGGAGGTACTCGAAGGACGGGACCGGTATAGTCCATATTCCAACCTGATACATGACTGGATGAAATAATACGGAATGCAAAGTTTGGAAAAATCAGAAAATCCCCTTGAGAGTTATCTTACGGATTTGCCATTTTTTTAAGGTTTCTTGTTTGTTTTTCAGGGTTTTTTGGAGCTTTTTGGCCATAATCTCAGGAAGTATGGACTTGCTATTGCAATTGTATCATCGTAAAGGGGACAGCAAGGACAATCTGCTGAAAAAAACTCAAAACGATTCTAGAGGACTCTTAAATTTCACTTTTCCGAATTTTGTGTGGGACGTACCCGAAGGTGTGGACCGATATAGTCTTACCCGATCTATCAATCTATTGCTCACTTCGCCAGTCATCGTTCACACAATTTTTCGAAAAAAATTTGAACGGACAGGGCTAAATCGGCTCTGAAACGAATTTCGTCCAAACATACTAAGGGTCTAAAACCATTATTTCGATGAGACACATCTTTGGTTGTAAAACATCCAGTTGGACAACTGAACTGAAAAGTTCCCTGTCATGATAGAGATATGGGGCCTTATATGGGGACTATACCAAAACGTGGACCTATATAAACAAAATTTGGTAGAAATATTTTTTAGCCTCTGGAGACACAAAATGCCAAATTGCAACCAATTCGGTGGTCAAATGGGACAAATATCCTAAAAATGTCCTTAAAATGACGACGCGTCACTTTGTATGGGGCTATACGAAAACGTGGACCTACATAGCCCGCTTTCAATACCAAAAGTCCTACATACATATTATAGATTTTACGAAAATTTCATCTACCTACTTCAATCCGTTCGGAAGCTAGAGTGATTACCACAGACGGACAGACGGACGGACATGGCTATATCGATGTAGAATTGCACGCTGATCAAGAATATATATAGTTTGTGGGGTCTACAATGATTGTTTCGAGTAGTTATAAACGTAGTGACAAACTTAATATACCCCCATCCTATGGTGGAGGGTATAAAAATATCCAAATATCCGTTATTGTATAAAAACACATTTGCATTTGAAAAACCAAAATTTCTAGGACAGAGAAGCCATTCCACAGTCGATATGTCTGAAGAGCTGCTCAACTAACAGCGAAACCAAGTCACATAATTTCGAGTCATTGGCTTTCCTTTTTCACTTGCAAATAAATTTCGATCATCAAGCTTAACTCTAAACGAGAAAATGTATAAAAAGAAAAATGTTTTTTATGTTTATTTGTTTGTGCCTTATAGGCTCAAAAACCGTGGCGAAATTTGGTCTAGAAATAAATGTGCCAAATTAATTAAATCGGATCAGATTTGGATATAGCTCCTATATATATTTTCGGTCGATTTCCTGTATTTTAGGCACCAAATACGCTGTATATTATGTTATGTTTTATTATGATATATCTAAATCATTATTTGCGTAAAAATTATCAATACAAGTGACAGTTATCCTAAGAGTAATTAAAGATATCACAATATCCCAGCAAAATTTTATGGAAGTGGTTCCATGAGATGCCATGATTTCACTGGATCTTTTGCATTGGTTCAAATGAAGTCGTGAAAGATCCGATCTTTTCATCAGCATTTGGACCCATTCGAAGGAAGTCGTGAAAGATCCGATCGTTTAATCAGCTTTTGAACCAATTCAAAGGAAATCGTGATAGATCCGATCTTTTCCTTAGCATTTGAACCCATTCCATCGATCCAATAGAGATGAATTTTGTGTTTTTATATTAACATATGTATATATTCTTTTATTTATCTAAATATGTACGTTTAAAGCAATGTAAGATTTGTTATGCTAGGAAGTCCCAACCATTGAACTAAAAGTAGACTCGGACTGCACTCTTTGGTATTAGTTGTGTTCCTTTACGTGCCTGAGGTTACCAATTTTTTACCCGCAAAGTGTTTCCTTACTTTTAAAAGCATACAATTTATATGAGAACAGTTCACCACTTTTACCATTTTTGCAATAATTACCATTTTTAAAGTAAAGGAACAGGCCAATTATAAAAGTTTCCTTGCCTGCTCTAGAGAACCCTGCTCAACAAGTCGATTTGCAGATCCCTACAAAACAACAAACATTTCCAAAACGTTGTAAAATAAAATTCACGAAATAGTAATCTGCAGTTGGAGTCAATGTCGAAATCTGCACTGCACTGATGGGAAGTAAAATCCTTTTGTAAGATGAATCAAAACCTGTTGCGGAGGAAGTAAACACTGTTGCGTGCAGCGGCGTTGTTTAGACTGCAACAGCTGGGACGGCCGGAAGTCAAGTTTCTCACTTAAATTTACAACCTGTTGCTTGCCAAACACATCGTTCCCGAAGTCTGGAAAATAGGCCAGCTACTGAAGCCCGAAAAGGATGCCAGCAAAGGTGAATCTTACAAACCGATTTCGCTTTTGTCGCCCGTAGCAAGGACCCTTGTGGCTATAGTTCTTCCAGCATCAGAAATAACTTTCCATGATTCGTAAGCAGCACAACAACTGCGCTGAAGGCCATCTCCGTATTAGCAGAGGACTCACTCAGAGCAAGACGTGCTCATAATCTAGAAAGAGAAGTCTAACGTTACAAGAGAGAACCTCTAGATCAACAAGCCTTTCAACCAGGTTTAAGTAGCATTCACACGAATGCAGTCACAGATGCAGTAAACAGTTATCGTGTGAATGCGGTCCTTGGAGAACATCCACCATCTATCGCAGCTGAGAAGCGCCAGCTGTCAGGACAAACCAGAGTAGTTTTGCGTCAATACGCTCGGGATGGTGCAGCCGTCAAAATTCCTATAGGGCAAGTACTGATGACACGACACACTGCTCCTTTTCAATTGTCCTACCAATCCTGCTAAGAAACTTAAGTATGCAGCTTTGTGGTTACAAACCATACAAATAGCGAAATAGCCACATTCTTACGACTGATAGACCCAGAGTCAGATTAAGCAGAAAAATGAGAAAACAAACATATTAACTACTGTTACAACATCGAGAACAAACAGCAATTATAGATGTAAATTTATGATGATAAATAAAGTATAGTTATTTCATTAATTCCTTTGAATTAATAAAATAAAAAAAAAATGAAAATTATTTTTCAATACAGCATTTTCCCATTTTCCGAACAAGACGTGAAAATTACATGCCAAAGGGTTGGTGAAAATGACATGCCAAAGATTAGCGAAAATGCTATTCTTGGGAATTGGTTAAGATGCCATGCCAAAGAATTGTTGAAGATGCCATTCCATCGAGTTAGTAAAGATGACATGCTTAGGATCTGAAAATGAATTGCATCTTTTGGGGGTCACGCTCTTGTAAAAATAATGAGTGAAGATGCTGAAAAAATGACATTCCATTTCACTTGCACCCATTCTTGAATAGCATCTTTGGCATCGAACATTTTGCTGGGATGTTAATATGTATATGACCTGGAAAAAAATAAATCCCACGTATAAAATAAAATAAAACTATCCTCAAACTTAAGGTTCTCAATCCTGGTTCTATTCCACTATGCAACACTGAAAATGCAAACAACTTCTAGTATGGAATTTTTGAAAGTACATATTTAGACTACCAAAACCCTAGTTGGGTTTTGTCCTGCCGGTCCAGTTCGGATTTTATGGCCTCATCTAAACCACTTTTTTGCATTTATCAGGCCTTTATCTTAGAAAGGAATTTGGCCTTGCTGTCCTTAGCAATATTGTAGCCCTAAACTAGTAGAACTTATCTGTTGAACAGACCACCTAAGAAAAACTTTATCTAGGGCATCTATATTTTATTATAGAACATTTTACATAGTTTCTGGAATTCTGGTCGGTATCAGCTAAACTATTGGGAGTTGAACCAAGTACCTTTTGTAAAAATCATCAAAATAATGTTCTCAGCAATTCTTCAGAACATTCTGAAACTCTAAAATGCTTATTTCATGTTGTTTCAGCGGTATTTTGTATCATATTTTTTACAACACCTATTTCAAACACTGTTCACACCAACAGTTTATTCTCACATTTCTGTTTTCACCACATTATTGACATACTATTTATTAAATCGTCGTTGAAAACTATGCTGAAAACGCCGTGATGGAGATATTTTACAACAATGGCATGTTCTGAAAAGTTGTGTACTATATTCTAGCAAACATTTTTTCAAAAGAAAATATTAAGAAAAAATTAACAGTTTTGGAGATATGGTGCGAAATGTATACAAATTATGGAATTTTAAGATATATTTTGAAATTTGAGACAATAAATGTAGTTTTTCGAGTTCATTATTTCTCCAAATATTTTATTCTGGTTCTTATCTACAAATTTGGTTCAGAGATCAGAAAATTTGCATTGGTTTCAGATATATAGCCCCGAATTTCTTTAAAAACTCAATATTTGACCATTTTTAAATGGGGTCATAAAATCCGATCTGGATCTGACACAACAAAGCCCAATTAGCGGTTTTTGTCGTTTGGGTCTGTACTTTTAAAAAATCCTCAGTTCGAATTGTTTGCACAAGATTACCTTAAAAATGTTGCACAGTGTTCTTAATTAAATTCACTGGGGTATATCTAACTCCGATCTCTATAAATAATGAGAATTAACAGTGTAAGAGTATATAACCTACGTAGGAATACTTATAGTCAAAAAATGCTTTAGGAGAAGTTTTACCTCGTGAAACATACAAAAATGCCATAGTAGCTCTATAACAGTCCTTAATAGGTAGAGAACGCCTTCATATCTCCTATATTTATACGTTAAAATATGAAAAAAGTGAAGCAATCCACCTATTAATAATTGCATCTATATTTCAATAGTAACAGTTTTAATAGTTTTGTATCTTTTTAATTGTGAGTTTGTAAATATATTAATTATCATTTTGATTGATTCATTGTACAATCCATACCAGATTGTTATGAAAGTTAATATAATTGTAGCATTCCCATTATATTTTATCTTAGTTGGGGTAGCAAAGCGCACCGGGATCAGCTAGTAAAATATAAAAATATTAAATATAAAATACAAAATTTAAAATATGAAATATTAAATATAAAATAAAATATACAAAATATAAAATTTAAAAAATATGTAAATATAAAATTTAAAATATAAAGTATAAAGTATAGAACATAAAATATTAAATTGAAATAGTTTTAATTCAGTTATTGTTATAGATTTACTAAATATATGCCGCATGATAATCTTTACTATTTATTAAGATATTAATTAATTACCAATTGTGTTAATGATATTGCTTCATTGTTCCTTTTTCATTCTCTTATCTGCTTATTCGTGTCGCCCTGGGTTAATTTTTATTTCATTCGTTTTGCTTTTTGTTATCATTACATTATTTCTGATATGGAATTAATTGTATTTGTTTTTTCTTTCTTTTCATGCTTTGTACTAATGTTTACATGCATTCATTTAGTATGTACCCAGCAAACCAAATGTCTGATGTTCGACAAGTCTGAACAATTCGGAAGCAAAGTCGTTAAGATTTCGTTCCGATTTCGGAACAAATGTCGTAAAGATATTTCCATTCCGAATTTCCCAAGGATTTTCTTCAGATTTCGTTACGAAATCGGACCGAAATCGATCCGATGTCGCTCCGACATTTCGTTCCGAAATTATGTCAACCACTTCATACAACTTTCGTTAAGATATCGTTACGATTTCGGATCAGATTTCGGACGTATCGTCCGAATTTTTGTTCCGATTTCGTTACGATGTCGGTACGATTGGTTTGCTGGGTATTAATGTGTGTGCCTTTGTGTTTCGTTTATTTGTATTTGTACTGTCGTTATTGTAGTGGAGTATACTCTTTATGGATTCAATGAAACTTTTCCCCATTGTAGAAAACAATTCAATAAAATTGAAAATAATGTTGGCGATGTTGCTACTTGTTAGGGGAATTAATATAGTTTGTTCACAATTAAATTTAAAAAGGACAAGTCATGTAGAATATCAATTTAAAAATATTGAAAAAATGCAATAAATGAATTTTAATACAATCCATTGTAAAGACTTATGTCATTTAAAATATTATTTCCAAATAACGTCACATCTCTGGAAAGATCTACTAATGGAAGCCTATATTTGCCCCATTTTGTTAACTTCAAGGCGATGCTGTAGCCCTGCAAAGTTCA